>NW_027015610.1:2500-11270 GCF_036934945.1 Oncorhynchus masou masou
TGGCCCACAGAGACACAGGTCCACAGAGACACAGGTCCACAGAGACACTGGTCCACAGAGACACAGGTCCACTGAGACACTGGCCCACAGAGACACAGGCCCACAGAGACACAGGCCCACATAGTCACAGGTCCACAGAGACACAGGTCCACAGACACACAGGCCCACAGAGACACTGGCCCACAGAGACACAGGTTCACAGAGACACAAGTCCACAGAGACACTGGCCCACAGAGACACAGGTTCACAGAGACACAAGTCCACAGAGACACTGGCCCACAGAGACACAGGTTCACAGAGACACAAGTCCACAGAGACACTGGCCCACAGAGACACAGGTCCACATAGTCACATGTCCACAGAGACACAGGTCCACAGAGACACATGTCCACAGAGACACTGGTCCACAGACACACTGGCCCACAGAGACACACATCCACAGAGACACTGGCCCACAGAGAAACAGGTTCACAGAGACACAGGCCCACAGAGATACAGGTCCACAGAGACACTGGCCCACAGAGACACAGGTCCACAGAAACACAGGTCCACAGAGACACAAGTCCACAGAGACACTGGCCCACAGAGACACAGGTCCACAGAAACACAGGTCCACAGAGACACAAGTCCACAGAGACACTGGCCCACAGAGACACAGGTCCACAGAGACACTGGCCCACAGAGACACAGGTCCACAGAAACACAGGTCCACAGAGACACAAGTCCACAGAGACACTGGCTCACAGAGACACAGGTCCACAGAGACACAGGTCCACAGAGACACAGGCCCACAGAGACACAGGTCCACAGAGGCACTGGCCCACAGAGACACAGGTCCACAGAGACACAAGTCCACAGAGACACTGGCCCACAGAGACACAGGTCCACAGAAACACAGGTCCACAGAGGCACTGGCCCACAGAGACACAGGTCCACAGAGACACAAGTCCACAGAGACACAGGTCCACAGAAACACAGGTCCACAGAGACACATGTCCACAGAGACACTGGTCCACAGAGACACTGGTCCACAGAGACACAGGCTCACAGAGACACAGGTCCACAGAGACACATGTCCACAGAGACACAGGTCCACAGAGACACAAGTCCACAGAGACACTGGCCCACAGAGACACAGGTCCACAGAGACACTAACCACCACTGGATAAGATAGACCAGAACAATTATTAGTCCACATGGAATGCACCCCATGAGGAATACATCGCTGTCTGTTCTTCCTCTAGCTGTTCCTCCTCCGTCTGTTCCTCCTCTGTCTGTTCCTCCTCTCTGTTCCTCCTCTAGCTGTTCCTCCTTTAGCTGTTCCTCCTCTAGCTGTTCCTCCTCCGTCTGTTTCTCCTCCTTCTGTTTCTCCTCCTGCTGTTCCTCCTCTATCTGTTCCTCCTCTAGCTGTTCCTCCTCTAGCTGTTCCTCCTCTAGCTGTTCCTCCTCCGTCTGTTCCTCCTTCGTCTGTTTCTCTTCCGTCTGTTCCTCCTCCGTCTGTTCCTCCTCCTTCTGTTCCTCCTCCATCTGTTCCTCCTCTAGCTGTTCCTCCTCCTTCTGTTCCTCCTCTAGCTGTTCCTCCTCTGTCTGTTCCTCCTCTAGCTGTTCCTCCTCTGTCTGTTCCTCCTCTGTCTGTTCCTCCTCTAGCTGTTCCTCCTCCGTCTGTTCCTCCTCCGTCTGTTCCTCCTCTAGCTGTTCCTCCTCTAGCTGTTCCTCCTCAGTCTGTTCCTCCTCTAGCTGTTCCTCCTCTAGCTGTTCCTCCTCTGTCTGTTCCTCCTCTAGCTGTTCCTCCTCCGTCTGTTCCTCCTCTAGCTGTTCCTCCTCCGTCTGTTCCTCCTCCTTCTGTTCCTCCTCTGTCTGTTCCTCCTCTAGCTGTTCCTCCTCTGTCTGTTCCTCCTCTAGCTGTTCCTCCTCTGTCTGTTCCTCCTCTGTCTGTTCCTCCTCTAGCTGTTCCTCCTCCGTCTGTTCCTCCTCTAGCTGTTCCTCCTCTAGCTGTTCCTCCTCCGTCTGTTCCTCCTCTAGCTGTTCCTCCTCCATCTGTTCCTCCTCTAGCTGTTCCTCCTCTGTCTGTTCCTCCTCTAGCTGTTCCTCCTCCGTCTGTTCCTCCTCTAGCTGTTCCTCCTCCGTCTGTTCCTCCTCTGTCTGTTTCTCCTCTAGCTGTTCCTCCTCCGTCTGTTCCTCCTCTAGCTGTTCCTCCTCCGTCTGTTCCTCCTCTAGCTGTTCCTCCTCTAGCTGTTCCACCTCCTTCTGTTCCTCCTCCTTCTGTTCCTCCTCCTTCTGTTCCTCCTCCATCTGTTCCTCCTCTGTCTGTTCCTCCTCCGTCTGTTCCTCCTCCTTCTGTTCCTCCTCCATCTGTTCCTCCTCCGTCTGTTCCTCCTCCGTCTGTTCCTCCTCCTTCTGTTCCTCCTCCGTCTGTTCCTCCTCCATCTGTTCCTCCTCTAGCTGTTCCTTCTCCGTCTGTTCCTCCTCTAGCTGTTCCTCCTCCGTCTGTTCCTCCTCCATCTGTTCCTCCTCTAGCTGTTCCTCCTCCGTCTGTTCCTCCTCTAGCTGTTCCTCCTCTAGCTGTTCCTCCCCTAGCTGTACCTCCTCTAGCTGTTCCTCCTCCGTCTGTTCCTCCTCTAGCTGTTCCTCCTCTAGCTGTTCCTCCTCTAGCTGTTCCTCCTCTAGCTGTTCCTCCTCCATCCATTCCTCCTCCTTCTGTTCCTCCTCTAGCTGTTCCTCCTCTGCCTGTTCCTGTTCCTTCTGTTCCTCCTCCGTCTGTTTCTCTTCCGTCTGTTCCTCCTCCTTCTGTTCCTCCTCCGTCTGTTCCTCCTCCGTCTGTTCCTCCTCCATCCGTTCCTCCTCCTTCTGTTCCTCCTCTAGCTGTTCCTCCTCTGTCTGTTCCTTCTCCGTCTGTTCCTCCTCCTTCTGTTCCTGTTCCTTCTGTTCCTCCTCCTTCTGTTTCTCTTCCGTCTGTTCCTCCTCCTTCTGTTCCTCCTCCTTCTGTTCCTGCTCCTTCTGTTCCTCCTCCGTCTGTTCCTCCTCCGTCTGTTCCTCCTCCTTCTGTTCCTGCTCCTTCTGTTCCTCCTCCTTCTGTTCCTGCTCCTTCTGTTTCTCCTCCTTCTGTTCCTGCTCCTTCTGTTCCTCCTCCTCCTGTTCCTCCTCCGTCTGTTCCTCCTCCGTATGTTCCTCCTCCTTCTGTTCCTCCTCCATCTGTTCCTCCTCCGTCTGTTTCTCTTCCTTCTGTTTCTCTTCCTTCTGTTCCTCCTCCTTCTGTTCCTCCTCCGTCTGTTCCTCCTCCTTCTGTTCCTCCTCCGTCTGTTCCTCCTCCATCTGTTCCTCCTCCGTCTGTTCCTCCTCCTTCTGTTCCTCCTATAGCTGTTCCTCCTCCTTCTGTTCCTCCTCCATCTGTTCCTCCTCCTTCTGTTCCTCCTCCTTCTGTTCCTCCTCCGTCTGTTCCTCCTCCGTCTGTTCCTCCTCTAGCTGTTTCTCCTCCTTCTGTTCCTCCTCCTTTTGTTCCTCCTCCATCTGTTCCTCCTCCGTCTGTTCCTCCTCCGTCTGTTCCTCCTCTAGCTGTTCCTCCTCTAGCTGTTCCTTCTCCGTCTGTTCCTCCTCTAGCTGTTCCTCCTCCGTCTGTTCCTCCTCCATCTGTTCCTCCTCTAGCTGTTCCTCCTCCGTCTGTTCCCTCTCTAGCTGTTCCTCCTCCTTCTGTTCCTCCTCCTTCTGTTCCTCCTCCTTCTGTTCCTCCTCCGTCTGTTCCTCCTCCGTCTGTTCCTCCTCCTTCTGTTCCTGCTCCTTCTGTTCCTCCTCCGTCTGTTCCTCCTCTGTCTGTTCCTCCTCCTTTGTTCCTGCTCCTTCTGTTCCTCCTCCTTCTGTTCCTCCTCCTTCTGTTCCTCCTCCGTCTGTTCCTCCTCCGTATGTTCCTCCTCCATCTGTTCCTCCTCCGTCTGTTTCTCTTCCTTCTGTTTCTCTTCCTTCTGTTCCTCCTCCTTCTGTTCCTCTTCCGTCTGTTCCTCCTCCTTCTGTTCCTCCTCCATCTGTTCCTCCTCCGTCTGTTCCTCCTCCTTCTGTTCCTCCTCTAGCTGTTCCTCCTCCTTCTGTTCCTCCTCCGTCTGGTCCTCCTCCTTCTGTTCCTCCTCCGTCTGTTCCTTCTCTAGCTGTTCCTCCTCCATCTGTTCCTCCTCCTTCTGTTCCTCCTCCGTCTGTTCCTCCTCTAGCTGTTCCTCCTCCTTCTGTTCCTCCTCCTTCTGTTCCTCCTCCTTCTGTTCCTCCTCCATCTGTTCCTCCTCCGTCTGTTCCTCCTCTGTCTGTTCCTCCTCCTTCTGTTCCTCCTCCATCTGTTCCTCCTCCGTCTGTTCCTCCTCCGTCTGTTCCTCCTCCTTCTGTTCCTCCTCCGTCTGTTCCTCCTCCATATATTCCTCCTCTAGCTGTTCCTTCTCCGTCTGTTCCTCATCTAGCTGTTCCTCCTCCGTCTGTTCCTCCTCCATCTGTTCCTCCTCTAGCTGTTCCTCCTCCGTCTGTTCCTCCTCTAGCTGTTCCTCCTCCGTCTGTTCCTCCTCTAGCTGTTCCTCCTCCGTCTGTTCCTCCTCTAGCTGTTCCTCCTCTGTCTGTTCCTCCTCTAGCTGTTCCTCCTCCGTCTGTTTCTCCTCTAGCTGTTCCTCCTCCGTCTGTTCCTCCTCTAGCTGTTCCTCCTCTGTCTGTTCCTCCTCTAGCTGTTCCTCCTCTAGCTGTTCCTCCTCCGTCTGTTCCTCCTCTAGCTGTTCCTCCTCCGTCTGTTCCTCCTCTAGCTGTTCCTCCTCCGTCTGTTCCTCCTCTAGCTGTTCCTCCTCCGTCTGTTCCTCCTCTAGCTGTTCCTCCTCCGTCTGTTCCTCATCTAGCTGTTCCTCCTCCGTCTGTGCCTCCTCCATCTGTTCCTCCTCTAGCTGTTCCTCCTCCGTCTGTTCCTCCTCCTTCTGTTCCTCCTCCTTCTGTTCCTCCTCCTTCTGTTCCTCCTCCTTCTGTTCCTCCTCCATCTGTTCCTCCTCCGTCTGTTCCTCCTCTGTCTGTTCCTCCTCCTTCTGTTCCTCCTCCGTCTGTTCCTCCTCCGTCTGTTCCTCCTCCGTCTGTTCCTCCTCCTTCTGTTCCTCCTCCGTCTGTTCCTCCTCCATCTGTTCCTCCTCTAGCTGTTCCTTCTCCGTCTGTTCCTCCTCTAGCTGTTCCTCCTCTAGCTGTTCCTCCTCTAGCTGTTCCTCCTCTAGCTGTTCCTCCTCTGTCTGTTCCTCCTCTAGCTGTTCCTCCTCTGTCTGTTCCTCCTCTAGCTGTTCCTCCTCCGTCTGTTCCTCCTCTAGCTGTTCCTCCTCTGTCTGTTTCTCCTCTAGCTGTTCCTCCTCCGTCTGTTCCTCCTCTAGCTGTTCCTCCTCCGTCTGTTCCTCCTCTAGCTGTTCCTCCTCTAGCTGTTCCTCCTCCGTCTGTTCCTCCTCTAGCTGTTCCTTCTCCGTTTGTTCCTCCTCTATCTGTTCCTCCTCCGTCTGTTCCTCCTCCATCTGTTCCTCCTCTAGCTGTTCCTCCTCCGTCTGTTCCTCCTCTAGCTGTTCCTCCTCCGTCTGTTCCTCCTCCGTCTGTTCCTCCTCCGTCTGTTCCTCCTCTAGCTGTTCCTCCTCCGTCTGTTCCTCCTCAGTCTGTTCCTCCTCTAGCTGTTCCTCCTCCGTCTGTTCCTCCTCTAGCTGTTCCTCCTCCGTCTGTTCCTCCTCCGTCTGTTCCTCCTCCGTCTGTTCCTCCTCCGTCTGTTCCTCCTCCGTCTGTTCCTCCTCTAGCTGTTCCTCCTCCGTCTGTTCCTCCTCTGTCTGTTCCTCCTCCGTCTGTTCCTCCTCTAGCTGTTCCTCCTCTAGCTGTTCCTCCTCTGTCTGTTCCTCCTCTAGCTGTTCCTCCTCTAGCTGTTCCTCCTCTAGCTGTTCCTCCTCTAGCTGTTCCTCCTCCGTCTGTTCCTCCTCCGTCTGTTTCTCCTCCTTCTGTTCCTCCTCCATCTCTTTCTCCTCCTTCTGTTCCTCCTCCGTCTGTTTCTCCTCCTTCTGTTCCTCCTCCATCTGTTCCTCCTCCATCTGTTCCTCCTCCATCTGTTCCTCCTCTGTCTGTTCCTCCTCCGTCTGTTCCTCCTCCTTCTGTTCCTCCTTCTGTTCCTCCTCCTTCTGTTCCTCCTCCATCTGTTCCTCCTCTGTCTGTTCCTCCTCCATCTGTTCCTCCTCCGTCTGTTCCTCCTCTGTCTGTTCCTCCTCCATCTGTTGCTCTTCCATCTGTTCCTCCTCCGTCTGTTCCTCCTCCTTCTGTTCCTCCTCCGTCTGTTCCTCCTCCATCTGTTCCTCCTCTAGCTGTTCCTTCTCCGTCTGTTCCTCCTCTAGCTGTTCCTCCTCTAGCTGTTCCTCCTCTAGCTGTTCCTCCTCTAGCTGTTCCTCCTCTGTCTGTTCCTCCTCTAGCTGTTCCTCCTCTGTCTGTTCCTCCTCTAGCTGTTCCTCCTCCGTCTGTTCCTCCTCTAGCTGTTCCTCCTCTGTCTGTTTCTCCTCTAGCTGTTCCTCCTCCGTCTGTTCCTCCTCTAGCTGTTCCTCCTCCGTCTGTTCCTCCTCTAGCTGTTCCTCCTCTAGCTGTTCCTCCTCCGTCTGTTCCTCCTCTAGCTGTTCCTTCTCCGTTTGTTCCTCCTCTATCTGTTCCTCCTCCGTCTGTTCCTCCTCCGTCTGTTCCTCCTCCATCTGTTCCTCCTCTAGCTGTTCCTCCTCCGTCTGTTCCTCCTCTAGCTGTTCCTCCTCCGTCTGTTCCTCCTCCGTCTGTTCCTCCTCCGTCTGTTCCTCCTCTAGCTGTTCCTCCTCCGTCTGTTCCTCCTCCGTCTGTTCCTCCTCTAGCTGTTCCTCCTCCGTCTGTTCCTCCTCTAGCTGTTCCTCCTCCGTCTGTTCCTCCTCCGTCTGTTCCTCCTCCGTCTGTTCCTCCTCTAGCTGTTCCTCCTCCGTCTGTTCCTCCTCCGTCTGTTCCTCCTCCGTCTGTTCCTCCTCTAGCTGTTCCTCCTCCGTCTGTTCCTCCTCTGTCTGTTCCTCCTCCGTCTGTTCCTCCTCTAGCTGTTCCTCCTCTAGCTGTTCCTCCTCTGTCTGTTCCTCCTCTAGCTGTTCCTCCTCTAGCTGTTCCTCCTCCGTCTGTTCCTCCTCCGTCTGTTTCTCCTCCTTCTGTTCCTCCTCCATCTCTTTCTCCTCCTTCTGTTCCTCCTCCGTCTGTTTCTCCTCCTTCTGTTCCTCCTCCATCTGTTCCTCCTCCGTCTGTTCCTCCTCCGTCTGTTCCTCCTCTGTCTGTTCCTCCTCCGTCTGTTCCTCCTCCTTCTGTTCCTCCTTCTGTTCCTCCTCCTTCTGTTCCTCCTCCATCTGTTCCTCCTCCGTCTGTTCCTCCTCCATCTGTTCCTCCTCCGTCTGTTCCTCCTCTGTCTGTTCCTCCTCCATCTGTTGCTCTTCCATCTGTTCCTCCTCCGTCTGTTCCTCCTCTGTCTGTTCCTCCTCCTTCTGTTCCTGCTCCTTCTGTTCCTCCTCCGTCTGTTCCTCCTCCATCTGTTCCTCCTCCATCTGTTCCTCCTCCATCTGTTCCTCCTCTGTCTGTTCCTCCTCCTTCTGGTCCTCCTCTAGCTGTTCCTCCTCCGTCTGTTCCTCCTCTAGCTGTTCCTCCTCCGTCTGTTCCTCCTCTGTCTGTTCCTCCTCCTTCTGGTCCTCCTCCATCTGTTCCTCCTCCGTCTGTTCCTCCTCTGTCTGTTCCTCCTCCTTCTGTTCCTCCTCTGTCTGTTCCTCCTCCTTCTGTTCCTGCTCCTTCTGTTCCTCCTCCGTCTGTTCCTCCTCCATCTGTTTCTCCTCCATCTGTTCCTCCTCTAGCTGGTTGCTGAAACATGTGGCTCTAAGTCAATGTGACACAGTAACACCCAACTGAATCTCTTATGAGCCGACAGTGCCAACTGGTTTTCCATTCGCTGTTAAGGCGCGCTAATTTTAAAGTAAGAGCAACTTCAAGAAATGTTATGCAATTAGCTGTTTTAATAAGGAAAGTGTTTTATTTGCAATGACGCTGTTAATGGTTGTTTTACCTACCTTAGTTGAATGCACCGTCACTCTGGATAACAGCATCTGCTAAGTGTAAATTGTTCATTATAACAGACCCAGAACATCATCGGATTTTCAGTAGATGTCTTTATAGCAATACAGTATCTTGTATCCAACATCCAACACCTGGACGCATAGTGCCTAACTCCTTAACGTTTTTCATAGACTATAAGCAAAAACAACATTTATATAAGGAATATTTTTATTTTTCCAGGCAAGTCACTTAGGAACAAATTCTTATTCTCAATGACGGCCTAGGAACAGTGGGTTAACTGCCTGTTCAGGGGCAGAACGACATATTTGTACCTTGTCAGCTCAGGGGTTTGAACTTGCAACCTTCCGGTTACTAGTCCAATGCTCTAGGCTAGCCTGCCGCCTCTACACTCTAACCACTAGGCTAGCCTGCCGCCTTTACACTCTAACCACTAGGCTAGCCTGCCGCCTCTACACTCTAACCACTAGGCTAGCCTGCCGCCTCTACACTCTAACCACTAGGCTAGCCTGCCGCCTGTACACTCTAACCACTAGGCTAGCCTGCCGCCTCTACACTCTAACCACTAGGCTAGCCTGCCTCTACACTCTAACCACTAGGCTAGCCTGCCGCCTCTACCTCTAACCACTAGGCTAGCCTGCCGCCTCTACACTCTAACCACTAGGCTAGCCTGCCGCCTCTACACTCTAACCACTAGGCTAGC
>NW_027015611.1:0-11266 GCF_036934945.1 Oncorhynchus masou masou
CCCACCTCCTCCCTGTAGGCCGCCCTCGTCATTGTTGGTAATCAAGCTACCACTGTAGTGTCGTCTGCAAACTTGATGATTGAGTTGGAGGCGTACATGGCCACGCAATCATGGGTGAACAGGGAGTACAGGAGAGGGCTGAGAATGCACCCTTGTGGGTCCCCAGTGTTGAGGATCAGCGGGGTGGAGATGTTGTTTCCTACCTTCACCACCTGGGGGCAGCCCGTCAGAAATTCCAGGACCCAGTTGCACAGGGCAGGATCGAGACCCAGGGTCCCAAGCTTAATGATGAGTTTGGAGGGTACTATGGTGTTGAATGCTGAGCTGTAGTCAATGAATAGCATTCTTACATAGTCTTGTCGAAATGTGATAGGGCAGTATGCAGTGTGATGGCGATTGTATCGTCTGCGGACCTATTGGGGCGGTAAGCAAACTGGAGTGGGTCTAGGGTATCAGGTAGGGTGGAGGTGATATGATCCTTGACTCGTGTCTCAAAGCACTTTATGATGACAAGAGTGAGTGCTACGGGGCGATAGTCATTTAGTTCAGTTACCTTAGCTTTCTTGGGAACAGAAACAATGGCTGCCATCTTGAAGCATGTGGCGACAGCAGACTGGGAATATGTCTGTAAACACACCAGCCAGCTGGTCTGCGCATGCTCTGAGGACGCAGCTAGGGATGTTGTCAGGGTCGACAGTCTTGCGAGGGTTAACACGTTTAAATGTTTTACTCACGTCGGCCACGTTGATGGAGAGCCCACAGTCTTTGGTAGCGGGCCATGTCGGTGACACTGTATTGTCCTCAAAGCGTGCAAAGAAGTTGTTTAGTATGTTTGGGAGAGAGACATCGATGTCAGCGACGGGGCTGGTTTTCTTTTTGTAGTCCGTGAATGTGTGTAGACCTTGCCACATACATCTATACAGTTGTAGCTTCACATAGCTACACTGTTTGTATTCGGTCATGTTTCCAGTCGCCTTGTCATGATTAAATGCACTGGTTCGCGCTTTCAGTTTTGCGCGAATGCTGTCATTAAGCCACGGTTTCTGGTTAGGGAAGGTTTTAATAGTCACAGTGGGCACAACATCTCCAATGCACTTCCTAATAAACTCACTCACCGAGTCTGCATATACGTTGTTGTTATTGTCTGAGGCTACCCCAGAACATATCCCAGTCCAAGTGATTGAAGCAATCTTGAAGCGTGAAATCCCATTGGTCAGACCAGCGTTGGATAGACCTAAGCACGGACGCGTCCTGTTTTAGTTTCTGCCTATAGGAGGGGAGCAACAAGATGGAGTCATGGTCAGATTTGCCAAAGGGAGGGCGGGGGAGGGCCTTGTATGCATCATGGAATATAGAGTAGCAGTGGTCCAATGTTTTGCTTGAGCAGGTACAACAATCAATGTGCTGGTAGAATTTAGTTAGCCTTGTTCTCAAATTAGCTTTGTTAAAATCCACAGCTACATAAATGCAGCCTCAGGATATATGGTTTCCAGTTTATATAGAGTCCAGTGAAGTTCTTTCACAGCCGTCGAGGTATCTGGGGGATATACACAGCTGTGACGATGATCGAAGAGAAATCTTTCTGTTCTCTCTTCCCCCTCTGGTCCTATTTCTTCTCTGTTCCTGCTACTTTCAGTGTCTGATTCTTGTTTGTGTTTTTTGATGCAGAAGCAAGCTGTCGTCTCGTTTGCATCGGAGTCTGCATTGGCAGGTGCAAGGAATTGACTTGATTCCTGTTTTTTATTAAAGAACTCTGTTTTCTGTTAAAAGCGTTTGGGTCTTCACTCAAGTTCATGAGGCGATGATCGAAAAGTCTCTTGGGAGATAATGCGGTTGGCATTTGATTGTAAGGAATTCTAGGTCAAGTGAACAAAAGGACTTGAGTTCCTGTATGTTGTTATGATTACACCATGAGTCGTTAATCATGAGGCATACACCCGCACCCTTCGTTTTATCAGAGAGATGTTTGTTTCTGTCGGCGCGACGCATGAAGAAACCCGATGGCTGTACCGACTCTGACAACGTATCCTGTGTGAGCCATGTTTCTGTGAAACAGAGAAAGTTACAATCTCTGATGTTTCTCTGGATGGCAAATCATGCCTAATTTTGTTCACCTTGTTGTCTAGAGACTGGATATTAGCAAGTAATATGCTCGGAAACGTGAATTGTGCCTCTCCTTCTAAGTCTGCGGCGTCTGCCTCTCCTGCGGCGACGACATTGTTTTGGGTCGGCCTCTTGGATTAGATCCAATGTCCAGGTTGGAGGTCCGAAAAAAAGGATTCGCTTCAGGAAAGTCATACTCCTGGTCGAATGTTGGTAAATTGACGTCACTCTTATATCCAATAGTTCTTCCTGGCTGTATGTAATAACAATTAAGATTTTCTGGCCTAACAATGTAAGAAATAATACATAAAAAACTAAATACTGCATAGTTTCCTAAGGATGTGAAGCGAGGCAACCATCTCGAGTCGGCACCATCTTGAGAGAGCAGAGGATTTGACTGTTGAATTGATTCTACAGAGGTTTTGTATCATCTCAGCCAGTAGTTTTGAAAGTAGCTCTCACAAACCAAAACGGTCCCTGACAATTGTGCACAATTGTGTACAATATCACCAAATTTGTAGAATATGTTATGAATTTGTAAGTACTTAAGAATCCGTTCAATCCCTTTAAGTGTTCCTTTGCATTTGAGTTAAGTAATGCCTACTGCAAAATTTCAAATATTTGATATTGAGATAAAAATGCCTGCAATGAGCCTTTAAAACCTTAATGGAGAGAAAAAAACATACTTAGAATACACTGTGGTTTATGACTTTATTAAGGCGACACACCTACACACACTCTCACACAGGTGCCATTACCAGACGTGGCATCCATCCCAATCCACTTTAAACATCCAATGGCACCTTACACAGCTCACGATGACTAAAGTGTTGCTGCCAAACACCAGCACTTACTGCCAGACAGCAACAATGAAACAATCACAGACACCCAAACACAGACGCACACACAGACACACACACTCTACACGTGGTGGTGTAAGGGACAGGCAGTATAGCACAGACTGTGTTGAATTGGCTGCATGGGTGAGACAGAAAATAAAAGTTTCAGCAAACTTAACATGTGTAAATATTTGTGTGAACATAACAATATTCAACAACTGAGACATAAACTGAACAAGTTCCACAGACATGTGACTAACAGAAATGACATAATGTGTCCCTGAGCAAAGGGGGGGTCAAAATCAAAAGTAACAATCACTATCTGGTGTAGCCACCAGCTTTATTAAGTACTGCCATGCATCTCCACCTCATGGACTGCACCAGATTTGCCAGTTCATGCTGTGAGATGTTCCACCAGAGCACCTGTAAGTTCCCGGACATTTCTGGGAGTGGCCCTAGCCTTCACCTTCCGATCCAACAGGTCACAGATGTGCCCAATGGGATTGAGATCCGGGCTCTTCGCTGGCCATGTGGGCAGAACATTGACATTCCAGTCTTGCAGGAAATCACGCACAGAACGAGATAGTCTAGCTGGTGGCATTGTCATGCAGGAGGGTCATGTCAGGATGAGCCTGCAGGAAGGGTACCACATGAGGGAGGAGGATGTCTTCCTGTAATGCACAGCATTGAGATCGCCTGCAATGATAACAAGCTCAGTCCGATAATGCTGTGCACACCGCCCCAGACCATGATGGACACTCCACCTCCAAATCGATCCCGCTCCAGAGTACAGGCCTCGGTGTAACGCTCATTCCTTTGACGATACACGCAAATCCGGTGATGCAAAACTGCGACTCCTCAGTGAAGAGCACTTTTTGCCAGTCCTGTCTGGTCCAGCGACGGTGAGTTTGTGCCCATAGGTGACGTTGTTGCGGTGATGTCTGATGAGGACCTGCCTTACAACAGGCCAACAAGCCCTTAGTCCAGCCTCTCTCAGCCTATTGCGGTCAGTCTGATCACCGATGGAGGGATTGTGCGTTCCTGGTGTAACGGGCAGTTGTTGTTGCCATCCTGTACCTGTCCCGCAGGTATGATGTTCGGATGTACCGATCCCATGCAGGTGTTGTTACACGTGGTCTGCCACTGCGAGGATGATCAGCTGTCCGTCCTGTCTCCCTGTAGCTCTGTTTTAGGCGTCTCACAGTACGGACATTGCAATTTATTGCCTAGCCACATCTACAGTCCTCATGCCTCCTAGAAGCATGCCTAAGCACGTTCACGCAGATAAGCAGGGACCCTGGGCATCTTTCTTTTGGTGTTTTTCAGAGTCAGTAGAAAGGCCTCTTCAGTGTCCTAAGTTTTCATAACTGTGACCCTAACTGCCTACCGTCTGTAAGCTGTTAGTGTCTTAACAACCGTTCCACAGGTGCATGTTCATTAATTGTTTATGGTTCATTGAACAAGCATGGGAAACAGTGTTAAACCCTTTACAATGAAGATCTGTGAAGTAATTTGGATTTTTAATAATTATCTTTGAACGACAGGGTCCTGAAAAAGGAAGTTTATTTTTTTGCTGTGTATATATACAGTATTTATGTTAGTAAGACAGGCTTAGTTGTTTGTGCTAAAAGGTACAAGCTAATATGTGTTGCCTGGCAACCAAACAGAATGGCAAGGACAATAGGCTAAAAACTAGGTATGAAGAAGAGATTTAATATAATCACACATTTGAAACATTAGTTTCAGTAAATGTATTAAATAGCAAACTAAGCCTTCCATTATCATGACTCCATGGTGTAACTGTAGTTAATGAACCTAGTGATTTCTATGTTGAAATGGTGGGAGAAACAGGGACACAGCTCTTCCAAATGAATTATCATTCATATGCTGGGATAAGAAGATTAAATAGGTTTAAGGTTGAGAAGAGTGGAAAGGGCAAGTGACTATAAGCCAGGAGCCTGCCAGAGTGACTATATTTAGCCAGGAGCCTGCCATGGGTTTAAGGTTGAGAAGAGTGGAAAGAGACAGAGTGACTATATTTAGCCAGGAGCCTGCCATGGGTTTTAAGGTTGAGAAGAGCAGAAAGAGACAGAGTGACTATATTTAGCCAGGAGCCTGCCATGGGTTTAAGGTTGAGAAGAGTGGAAAGAGACAGAGTGACTATATTTAGCCAGGAGCCTGCCATGGGTTTAAGGTTGAGAAGAGTAGAAAGAGACAAGTGACTATATTTAGCCAGGAGCCTGCCATGGGTTTAAGGTTGAGAAGAGTGGAAAGAGACAGACAAGTGACTATATTTAGCCAGGAGCCTGCCATGGGTTTAAGGTTGAGAAGAGTAGAAAGAGACAGAGTGACTATATTTAGTTCAGGAGCCTGCCATGGGTTTAAGGTTGAGAAGAGTGGAAAGAGACAGAGTGACTATATTTAGCCAGGAGCCTGCCATGGGTTTAAGGTTGAGAAGAGTAGGAAAGAAGACAGAGTGACTATATTTAGCTAGAGCTGCCATGGGTTTAAGGTTGAGAAAGAGTAGAAAGAGACAGTGACTGCCATGGGTTTAGGTTGAGAGAGTAGACAAGAGTGAGCCTGCCATGGGTTTAAGGTTGAGAAGAGTGGAAAGAGACAGAGTGACTATATTTAGCCAGGAGCCTGCCATGGGTTTAAGGTTGGAGAAAGAGTGGAAAGAGACAGAGTGAGGAGCCTGCCATGGGCTTAAGGTTGGGAAGAGTGAAGAGACAGAGTGACTATAGCCAGGAGCCTGCCATGGGTTTAAGGTTGAGAAGAGTAGAAAAAGACAGTGACTATATTTAGCCAGGAGCCTGCCATGGGTTTAGGTTGAGAAGAGTGAAAGAGACAGAGTGACTATATTTAGCCAGAGCTGCCATGGGTTTGGTTGAGAAGAGTAGAAAGAGACAGAGTGACTATATTTAGCCAGAGCCTGCCATGGGGGTTTAAGGACTATATTTTGGGAAGAGTGGAAAGAGACAGAGGATGCAGGTTTAAGGTTTAGCAGTGACAGGAGCCTGCCATGGGTTTAAGGTTGAGAAGAGTGGGAAAGAGACAGAGTGACTATATTTAGCCAGGAGCCTGCCATGGGTTTAGAGTTGAGAAGAGTGGAAAGAGACAGAGTGACTATATATTTAGCCAGGAGCCTGCCATGGGTTTAAGGTTGAGAAAATTGAAAGAGACAAGTGACTATATTGATTGCCATGGGTTTAAGGAAAAGAGACAGAAGTGACTATATTTGGCCAGAGCCTGCATGGGTTTAAGGTTGAGAGAAGAGTGGAAAGAGACAGAAGTGATCTATATTTAGCCAGGAGCCTGCCATGGGTTTAAGGTTGGGAAGAGCAGAAAGAGACAGGACGAGATTGGCCAGGAGCCTGCCATGGGTTTAAGGTTGAAAGAGTAGAAAGAGACAGAGTGACTATGTTGTAGGAGTAGAGACAGGAGTGACAGGTATTATATTTAGCCAGGAGCCTGCCATGGGTTTAAGGTCAGAGAAGAGTAGAAGGAGCCTGCCATGGGTTTAAGGTTGAGAAGGAGCTATATTTAGCCAGGAGCCTGCCATGGGTTTAAGGTTGAGGAAAAGAGTGGAAAGGAACAGAGTGACTATATTTAGCCAGGAGCCTGCCATGGGTTTAAGGTTGAGAAGAAGAGTGAAAAGAGACAGAGTGACTATGTTAGCCAGGAGCCTGCCATGGGTTTAAGGTTGAGAAGAGTGGAAAGACAGAGTGAAAGGAGCCTGCCATGGGTTGGGTTAGGAAAGTGGAAGAGAGGACTATATTTAGGCCAGGAGCCTGCCATGGGTTTAAGGTTGAGAAGTGGAAAGAGACAGAGTGACTAGGATGAGCCAGGAGCCTGCCATGGGTTTAAGGTTGGTGAGTGGAAAGGAACAGAGTGACTATATTTAGCCAGGAGCCTGCCATGGGTTTAAGGTTGAGAAGAGGGAAAGAGACAGAGTGACTATATTTAGCCAGGAGCCTGCCATGGGTTTAAGGTTGAGAAAGAGTGGAAAAAAGAGACAGAGTGACTATATTTAGCCAGGAGCCTGCCATGGGTTTAAGGTTGAGAAGAAGTGGAAAGAGACAGAGTGACTATGAACAGCCAGGAGCCTGCCATGGGTTTAAGGTTGAGAAGAGTGGAAAGAGACAGAGACTATATTTAGCCAGGAGCCTGCCATGGGTTTAAGGTTGAGAAGTAGAAGTGGAAGAGGGAGGGAGCTGAGGAGAATCTCCCTGAGCATGGATGAGGCCATGTGAAATTGGCCTTGGTTTGGGAGGATTGTCTCTCCCCTTAGAAGAGATTAAAGATGAACAATTTTAAAGAGATGCCGAAAAGAATGGAAATGGTTAGGAAGGCGAGGAATGCTTTGGCCTGAAAACTTTTAAGCACACTTTAAAGTTTGGTCAAGAATCAGAGAGGACACAGGGAGAATGCTGTTGCTTCTGCTGGTTTTAAAGCTTGTCCAGATCATACAGAATATAATTACATTTCTGCAGCATGGAATGTTACAAGCAGGACATTATAAAGCTTGCTTTACCGAGATACAACAATGTGCCCCTCACTGAGCTTCACTATGAACAATATGCACACGTTTGGAGAGACAGACAGAGCACCTCTTATACAGTTGGGAAAACAGAGTATTTGATACACTGCCGATTTTGCAGGTTTCCCTAGGTGCAAACATGTAGAGGTCTGTAATTTCTATCCTTAGGTACACTTCAACTGTGAGAGACAAAAATCCAGAAAATCACATTGTATGATTTTTAAGTAATTCATTTGCATTTTATTGCATGACATAAGTATTTGATCACCTACCAACCAGTAAGAATTCCGGCTCTCACAGACCTGTTAGTTTTCTTTAAGAAGTCCTCCTGTTCTCTATTCATTACCTGTATTAACTGCACCTGTTTAGAACTCGTTACCTGTATAAAGACACCACTAATCCCCTCAGACAAAACAGACTCCAACCTCTCCACAATGGCCAAGACCAGAGAGCTGTGTAAGGACATCAGGGATAGACTTGTAGACCTGCAAGGCTGGGATGGGCTACGGGACAATAGACAAGCAGCTTGGTGAGAAGGCAACAACTGTTGCCGCAATTATTAGAAAATGGAAGAAGTTCAAGATGACAGTCAATCACCCTCGGTCTGGGGCTCCATGCAAGATCTCACCTCGTGGGGCATCAATGATCATGAGGAAGGTGAGGGATCAGCCCAGAACTACATGGCAGGACCTGGTCAATGACCTGAAGAGAGCTGGGACCACAGTCCCAAAGATAACCATTAGTAACACACTACGCCATCATAGATTAAAATTCTGCAGCGCACGCAAGGTCCCCCTGCTCAAGCCAGCGCATGTCCAGGCCCGTCTGAAGTTTGCCAATGACCATCTGGATGATCCAGAGGAGGAATGGGAGAAGGTCATATGGTCTGATGAGACAAAAATAGAGCATTTTGGTCTAAACTCCACTCGCCGTGTTTGGAGGAAGATGAAGGATGAGTACAACCCCAAGAACAGCATCCCAACCGTGAAGCATGGAGGTGGAAACATCATTCTTTGGGGATGTTTTCCTGCAAAGGGGACAGGACGACTGCACCATATTGAGGGGAGGATGGATGGGGCCATGTATCGCGAGATCTTGGCCAACAACCTCCTTCCCTCAGTAAGAGCATTGAAGATGGGTCGTGGCTGGGTCTTCCAGCATGACAACGACCCGAAACACACAGCCAGGGCAACTAAGGAGTTTCTAAGGAGCAACTAAGGAGCAACAAAGCATCTCAAGGTCCTGGAGTGGCCTAGCCAGTCTCCAGACCTGAACCCAATAGAAAATCTTTGGAGGGAGCTGAAAGTCCGCATTGCCCAGCGACAGCCCCGTAATCTGAAGGGTCTGGAGAAGGTCTGTATGGAGGAGTGGGACAAAACCTCTGCTGCAGTGTGTGCAGACCTGGTCAATAACTACAGGAAATGTATGATCGCTGTAATTGCAAACAAAGGTTTCTGTACCAAATATTAAGTTCTGCATTTCTGATATATCAAATACTTATGTCATGCAATGAAATGCAAATTAATTACTTAAACATTTTCTGGAGTTTTGTTTTAGATTCCGTCTCTCACAGTTGAAGTGTACCTATGATAAAAATTACAGACCTCTACATGCTTTGTAAGTAGGAAAACCTGCAAAATCGTCAGTGTATCAAATACTTGTTCTCCCCACTGTATGACATATTTTTTTCTATTTTTTTTCTCTTATATGACATTTACTACATTTAGAACTGAGCGAAATGTAGAGCTCATTGGTTTCATTCTAAAACCCAACAAACAAGATCATTTTCAATGCATAAATTGTAAGAAATCATGGCTAACATCATTTGCATTCATTGCTTAACATTATTCCCAGACTGGATATAAGTCAGTCTCCTGGCACTTGATTGAATGCCATAACAAGGCCAATGTGGGGGGATTGAGGTTTCATGGTTTCACCATATTCACTGTGTCAATGAGGTAGTCCAATTAGCTCTAACATTCACCAACATGACATGCTCGCACAGGTTGATGATCCCCATCTCATGGTAATCTACCCTGCCTTTCACACTGTCAAGAGAAGCCTATGGGAAATACAGAGCTTTACTCCAAACTACAGATCCCTTGTAATTTGCATAATCCCTCCCAGCAAGGTGAGGATGATAAGGTTTTGGCCTGTGTGTCTGTCTGGGCCCCTGGCAGCTAGTCAACAGTCAGCAGCTCCCTGCCTCTCCGGGGACTGGGCCTGTCTGTACTCTGGATTCAACATAAAAGCCTGATAATGATGAAAGGAGCGATAATGGCTTTACAGTCAGGCTGGGAAGTCTCTGCACACAGACAATAAAAAAGGGAGAGAGGGGAAACAACAACAACAAAACGAGGAGCCAAAGAGCATCGTTAAAGAGAGAATAATAATAATAATAATAAATGGTAGTTATATAGCACTTTTCAAGGACCTAAAGTCGCTTTGAAGAGGCAGATTGGTCTGGCTGTTCTGCTCTCAGACTGCTGATTGGTCAGAGTGAGGATGCCTCGGCTTATCAACTTCCTCTCCCTTTGGTCTCACTTCTGTTCTGCCGACACAAACACAACTCTCCTATTAAATGGAGGCCAAATGGGAACTTTGAAGTATACAAAATACGTTTTTAAGTCAACATTCTGCCAAATCACAAAGCACACAAATCCTCTCTCTCTCCTATGAAAATAAAAATGTCTCCCTCTCTTTCTCCCTCTGTGTCCTTACTCTCTCTTCCATAAAAAAAGAATAGAGAGCCATTGGGACTCTAATTCTCTCTCTGTTGTCTTTGCAGTTTGAAAGCCTGTGTCCAGTCCAAGTGCTGTATCCTCTGACCTCTGCTGTCAAACACACAGAGAAGAGAAAGTAAACATGGTCACTGAGTCTCCGGTACCTACTGGGACACTGCCAGACAGGCCGATACACAGATACACACATTCACTAAAACACTCTCACACTCACACAGGCAGTCAATACAAACTTTCAAAGGGTCATATTTTCATGCACACACACACATACTGAAAAATGACCAGCTAAATGTAAGGTCTTATAATTACCCTCACATCTCCTCTGATCAACCTGTCCTCCCCTGTCTCAGGGCGGTGTCAACCTGTCCTCCCCTCTCTCAGGGCGGTGTCAGCCTGTCCTCCCCTGTCTCAGGGCGGTGTCAGCCTGTCCTCCCCTGTCTCAGGGCGGTGTCAGCCTGTCCTCCCCTGTCTCAGGGCGGTGTCAGCCTGTCCTCCCCTGTCTCAGGGCGGTGTCAGCCTGTCCTCCCCTGTCTCAGGGCGGTGTCAGCCTGTCCTCCCCTGTCTCAGGGCGGTGTCAGCCTGTCCTCCCCTGTCTCAGGGCGGTGTCAGCCTGTCCTCCCCTGTCTCAGGGCGGTGTCAGCCTGTCCTCCCCTGTCTCAGGGCGGTGTCAGCCTGTCCTCCCCTGTCTCAGGGCGGTGTCAGCCTGTCCTCCCCTGTCTCAGGGCGGTGTCAGCCTGTCCTCCCCTGTCTCAGGGCGGTGTCAGCCTGTCCTCCCCTGTCTCAGGGCGGTGTCAGCCTGTCCTCCCCTGTCTCAGGGCGGTGTCAGCCTGTCCTCCCCTGTCTCAGGGCGGTGTCAGCCTGTCCTCCCCTGTCTCAGGGCGGTGTCAGCCTGCCCTCCCCTGACTCAGGGCGGTGTCAGAGTACCCTCCCCTGTCTCAGGGCGGTGTCAGCCTGTCCTCCCCTGTCTCAGGGCGGTGTCAGCCTGTCCTCCCCTGTCTCAGGGCGGTGTCAGCCTGTCCTCCCCTGTCTCAGGGCGGTGTCAG
>NW_027015612.1:0-11264 GCF_036934945.1 Oncorhynchus masou masou
AAATTTTCATCAATCTACACACAATACCTCGTAATGACAAAGTAAAAACACATTTTGAGATATTTTTTTAAACAAATGTATTAAATATAAAAAGCATAAATATCACATTTACATAAGTATTCAGTTTCTGTACTCAGTACTTTGTTGAAGCACAGCCTTGAGTCCTCTTGGGTATGACGCTACAAGCTTGGCTGTATTTGGGTAGTTTCTCCCATTCTTCTCTGCAGATCCTCTCAAGCACTGTCAGGTTGGATGAGGAGTGTCGCTGCACAGCTATTTTCAGGTCTCTTCAGAGATGTTCAATCGCATCCAGGCTCTGTCTGGGCCACTCAAGGAGACTCAGAGATTTGTCCCGAAGCCACTCCTACATTGTCTTAACTGTGTGCTTTGGGTCGTTGTACTGTCGGAAGGTGAACCTTCACCCCAGTCTGAGGTCCTGAACGCTCTGGAGCAGGTTTTCATCAAGGATCTCTCTGTACTTTGCTGACTAGTCTCCCAATCCCTACCACTGAAAGACATTCCCACAGCATGATGCTGCCACCACCATGCTTCACCGTAGGGATGGTGCCAGGTTTCCTCCAGACGTGACACTGGGCATTCAGTCCAAACAGTTCAATCTTGGTTTCATCAGGCCAAAGAATATTGTTTCTCATGGTCTGAGTCCTGTAGGTACCTTTTGGCAAACTCCAAGCGGGCAGTCATGTGTCTATTGCTGAGGAGTGGCTTTTGTCTGGCCACTCTACCATAAAGGCCTGATTGGTGGAGTGCTGCAGACATGGTTGTCCTTCTGAAAGGTTCTCCCATCCCCACATAGGAACTGGAGCTCTGTCAGAGTGACCATCGGGTCATCTCCCTGACCAAGGCCCTTCTCCCCCGATTGCTCAGTTTGGCCGGGTGGCCAGCTCTAGGAAGAGTCTTGGTGGTTCCAAACTTCTTCCATTTAAGAACGATGGAGGCCACTGTGTTCTTGGGGACCTTCAATGCTGCAGACATTTTCTGGTACCCTTCCCCAGATCTCTGCCTCGACACTATCCTGTCTTGGAGCTCTACAAACAATTCCTTCAAACTCAAGGCCTGTTTCTTGCTCTGGCATGTACTGTCAACTGTGGGACCTTATATAGACAGACGTGTGCCTTTCCAAATCATGTCCAGTCAATTGAATTTTTCACAGGTGGACTCCAATCAAGTTGTAGAAACATCTCAAGGACAATCAATGGAAACAGAATGCACCTGAACTCAATTTCGAGTTTCATAGCAAAGGTTCTGAATACTTATGTAAATGAGGTATTTCTGTTCTATTTTTTTATACATTTGGAATTTTTTTAAATACATTTTCACTTTGGCATTATGGGGTATTGTGTGTAGATTAATGAGGGAAAACATTCATTGAATCCATTTGAGAATAAGGCTGTAATGTAACAAAATGTGGTAAAAGTCAAAGGGTCTGAATACTTTCCAAAATGCACTGTCTCTAAGCAAAATCCTAGAGGAAAACCTGGTTCAGTCTGCTTTCCAACAGACACTGAGAGACAAATACACCTTTCAGCAGGACAATAGCCTAAATCAAAAGTAGCTTACCAAGACAACATTTAATGTTCCTGAGTGGCCTAGTTACAGTTTTGACTTAAATTGGCTTGAAAATCTATGACTTTAAAATGGCTTTCTAGCAATGATCAACATCCAACTAGACAGAGCATGAAGAATAAAAACATATATAATGTGTAAATATTGTACAATCCTGGTGTGCAAAGCTATTAGAGACTTACCCAGAAAGACTCCCAGCTGTAATCACTGCCAAAGGGGATTCTAACATGTAATGACCATGGGATGTGAATACTTATGCAAATTAGATATTTCACTTTCAATAAATTTGTAAAAACATATTTTCACCTAGTCTTTATGGGGTATTGTGTGTAGATGGTTGAGAAAAACAATATATTTAATTAATTTTGAATTCAGGCTGTAACACAACAACGTGGAATTAGTGAAGGGTACGTTCTGAAGGCACCGTATCTCTCTCTCTCTTCTCCTCTCTCTCTTTGCCTCTCTCTCTTCTCCTTCTCTCTCTCTCTCTCCTTCTCTCTCTCTCTCTCTCTTTTCCTTCTCTCTCTGCCTTCTCTCTCTCTCTCTCTCTCTCTCTATCTCTCTCTCTCTCTCTCTCCTTCTCTCACCTCTCTCTCCTTCTCTCTCTCTCTCCTCTCTCACTCCCTCTCCTTTCCTCTCCTCTCTCGCTCTCCTTCTCTCTCTCTCTCCTCTGTCTGTGTGTGAATGTGTGAGCAGATGAAAGAAAATCGCCCACAATCTTTCTGTGGTAGTGTGAGGGCTGCTAAAGCACGCATCATCCCCCTTTCTCCTCATTCTCTCATCCCCATCTTCCCTCTTCGCCAAAGGAAAGAGAGAGAGGGACTTCCTTGTTCGTCTCTCCTGGCCTCACTCCATCGTTAAAGTTGACATCAGTCTGCATGTCATAAAACAACATGGCTTCCTACCTCGACAAGTGCCAGCGCAGATCAAAGGCTGACAGCTGTTGGCCTCTTTCCCCTCTTTCTTTACGTATCTTCTCTGCTTCTTTTCATTAGTATATTTCAACCCCCCCTCTCCCTTCCCCTCTCTTCACCTTTGCAAACTTTATGACATTGTAACCCATCTTTTCTGAAAAATCTCCAGAGTGAAATGGAAAGTAATGTGATGTTGTTTGGGGGAAACAATGGGAGAGCCCCACGGTGAGTTCTTTCTTCATCTAAAGCTGTCCCATATCCATCTTAAATAAACCCCTCTTCCCACACCCTTACCCTAATACCCACATACCTACCTTAACCTCCCCCTCTCCCCACACCCTTACCCTAATACCCACATACCTACCTTAACCTCCCCCTCTTCCCACACCCTTACCCTAATACCCTCATACCTACCTTAACCTCCCCCCTCTTCCCTCACCCTTACCCTAATACCCTCATACCTACCTTAACATCCCCCTCTTCCCACACCCTTACCCTAATACCCACATACCTACCTTAACCTCCCCCTCCTCCCACACCCTTACCCTAATACCCACATACCCAACTCAACCTCCCCCTCTTCCCACACCCTTACCCTAATACCCTCATCCCTACCTTAACCTCCCCCTCTTCCAACACCCTTAACCTAATACACCCTCATACCTACCGTAATCTCCCCTCCCCCTCTTCCCACACCCTTACCCTAATACCCACATACCTACCTTAACCTCCCCCTCCCCCTCCTCCCACACCCTTACCCTAATACCCACATACCCAACTCAACCTCCCCCTCATCCCACACCCTTACCCTAATACCCTCATACCTACCTTAACCTCCCCCTCTTCCTCACCTTACCCTATACCCTCATACCTACCTTAACCTCCTTCCCTCACCCTTACCCTAATACCCTCATACCTACCTTAACATCCCCCTCTTCCCACACCCTTACCCTAATACCCACATACCTACCTTAACCTCCCTCCTCCTCCCACACCCTTACCCTAATACCCACATACCCAACTCAACCTCCCCCTCTTCCCACACCCTTACCCTAATACCCTCATACCTACCTTAACCTCCCCCTCTTCCCTCACCCTTACACCTAATACACCCTCATACCTACCGTAATCCCCCTCCCCCTCTTCCCACACCCTTACCCTAATACCCATACCTACCTTAACCTCCCCCTCCCCTCCTCCCTACACCCTTACCCTAATACCCACATACCCAACTCAACCTCCCCTCTTCCCACACCCTTACCCTAATACCCTCATACCTACCTTAACCTCCCCCTCTTCCCTCACCCTTACCCTAATACCTACCTTAACCTAATACCCTCATACCTACCTTAACCTCCCCCTCTTCCCTCACCCTTACCCTAATACCCTCACTACCTACCTTAACCTCCCCCTCTTCCCACACCCTTACCCTAATACCCTCATACCTACCTTAACCTCCCCCTCCTCCCACACCCTTACCCTAATACCCTCATACCTACCTTAACCTCCCCCTCCTCCTCCTCCCACACCCTTACCCTAATACCCTCATACCCACCTTAACCTCCCCTCTTCCCACACCCTTACCCCTAATACCCTCATACCTACCTTAACCTCCCCCTCCACACCCTTAACCTAATACTCCTCATACCTACCTAACCTCCACCTCTTCCCACACCCTTACCCTAATACCCTCATACCTACCTTAACCTCCCCTCCTCCCACACCCTTACCCTAATACCCTCATACCCAACTCAACCTCCCCCTCTTCCCACACCCTTACCCTAATACCCTCATACCTACCTTAACCTCCCCCTCTTCCCTCACCCTTACCCTAATACCTACCTTAACCTAATACCCTCATACCTACCTTAACCTCCCCCTCTTCCCTCACCCTTACCCTAATACCTACCTTAACCTAATACCCTCATACCTACCTTAACCTCCCCCTCTTCCCTCACCCTTACCCTATACCTACCTTAACCTAATACCCTCATACCCACCTTAACCTCCCCCTCTTCCCTCACCCTTACCCTAATACCTACCTTAACCTAATACCCTCATACCTACCTTAACCTCCTCCTCTTCCCTCACCCTTACCCTAATACCTACCTTAACCTAATACCCTCATACCTACCTTAACCTCCCCCTCTTCCCCTCACCCTTACCCTAATACCTACCTTAACCTAATACCCTCCTTACCCACCTTATGTCATGTCTTGTTAGGTCTGTTCCTGTCCTTTCTCTTCACTCTCTCTCTCTGCTGGTCTTTTTAGGTTACCTTCTCTGTCTCTCATTCTTCAGCTGTTCTACATCTCCTCTAACTAGCTCATTCACTCTTTCACACCTGTTCTCTCTTCCCCCTCTGATTAGGTCTCTATTTCTTTCTCTGTTCCTGCTACTTTCAGTGTCTGATTCTTGTTTGTGTTTTTTGATGCCAGAAGCAAGCTGTCGTCTCGTTTGCTTCCACCTTGTCCTGTCCTGTCGGAGTCTGCCTGGCAGGTGCCATCCCTGCACTATACTAACGTTCTTTTGTTCCGCTGACAACGTTGGAAGAGGATTTATGCCATTCCTGTTTTTCATTAAAGAACTCTGTTTTCTGTTAAAACCGCTTTTTGGGTCTTCACTCAAGTTCATAACAGAAGAATCAGACCAGAATGGACAACGGCTCCGGACCCTTTTCACTCCGCCGTCGAGATCAGGGAGACGATGCTAGGCAGACACGAGAGGAATTGTCTGCTGCTCGACATGCCGTTGAGACCCTGGCCGTCAGAGTCTCCGACCTCACAAGACAGGTTCACCAACTCCCACCTCGATCCACCGCCCACTTCCAGGGTTTCCGAGTCTCAGAGCCCAGGATCAACAACCCGCCGTGTTACTCTGGGAGCCCACTGGTGCCCGCTCATTCCTCACTCAGTGTGATGTGGTGTTCTCTCTCCAGCCCAACACTTACTCCAGTGCGCAGCCCGCATCGCCTACGTCATTTCTCCTTGCCGGACGGGGGCGCGTGAGTGGGCACGGCAGTCTGGGAGCGGGGGCTGAGTGTATTAACCAGTATCAAGACTTTAAGGAGGAGTGTCTACGGGTTTTTGACCGTTCTGTTTTTGGGAGGCTTCCAGGGCCCCTGTCTTCCCTATGTCAGGAATCGATCCATAACAGTTATTCTGGCCAGGTTTCGCACTCTCGCTGCCTCAAGTGACTGGAGCAGGACGGCTTTGCTCGCTCGTTTTCTGGAGGGTCTCCTCGTCGGGGTTAGGACGAGATCCTCTCCCGGGAGGTTCCTTCCAGTCTGGACTCCTTAATGGCTCTCGCTATTCGCATAGAGCTGACGGTTTGATCTTCGTCGCCGAGCTCGTGGAAAGGAGCTCGCGTTCTCCGTTGCTCCCCTCTCCACATCACTGCCACCTGCCGCATCACTGCCACCCTCCTCCGCCGGCTCGGATGCTGAGCCTATGCAGCTGGGGGGTATCCGCATCTCGGCCAAGGAGAAGGAACAGGGAGAATCACCAATCGCCTCTGTCTCTACTGCGGCTCCGCTGGTCATTTTGTCACCTCATGTCCAGTAAAAGCCAGAGCTCATCAGTAAGAGGAGGGCTACTGGTGAGCGCAACTTCTCAGGCCTCTCCTTCTGGATCACGCACTACTTTTCCGGTCCATCTCCGCTGGCCCGGTTCATCTGCTTCCTGCAGTGCCTTGATAGACTCTGGGGCGGAGGGCTGTTTTATGGACGAGACCTGGGCTCGGGAACATGACATTCCTCTCAGACAGTTAGGGAGCCCACGGCCTTGTTCGCTTTAGATGGTAGTTCTCTCCCCAAGATTCAGCGTGAGACGCTGCCTTTAACCCCTCACTGTCTCTGGTAATCATAGCGAAACCATTTCTTTTTTAATTTTTCGTTCACCTTTTACACCTGTTGTTTTGGGTCATCCCTGGCTAGTGCGCCATAACCCTTCTATTAATTGGTCTAGTAATACTATCCTATCCTGGAATGTTTCTTGTCATGTAACCTGTTTAATGTCTGCTATCCCTCCTGTTTCCTCTGTCTCTACTTCACAGGAGGAGCCTGGCGATTTGACAGGGGTGCCGGAGGAGTATCACGATCTGCGCACGGTGTTCAGTCGTTCCAAGGCCACTTCTCTCCCTCCACCCCGGTCGTATGACTGTAGTATTGATCTCCTTCCGGGAACTACTCCCCCGGGGTAGATTATACTCTCTGTCGGCTCCCGAACGTAAGGCTCTCGAGGATTATTTTGTCGGTTTCGCTCAACGCCCGGTACCATTGTCTCCTCCTCCTCTCCCGCCGGGCGGGTTTTGTTCAGAAGGGACGGGTCCCTGCGCCCATGCGTGGATATCGAGGGCTGAATGACATAACAGTTAAGAATCGTTATCCGCTTCCTCTTATGTCTTCCTTCAATCCTGCAGGGAGCCAGGTTTTTCACCAAATTGGACCTTCGTAACGCCTACCATCTCGTGCGCATCAGGGAGGGGACGAGTGGAAGACGGCGTTTAACACTCCGTTAGGGCACTTTGAATACCGGGTTCTTCCTTTCGGCCTCGTTAACGCTCCAGCTGTCTTTCAGGCACTAGTTAACGGCGTCCTGAAGACATGCTGAACATTTTTGTTTTCGTTTACATGGACGATATCCTGATTTTTTCTCCGTCTCTCTCGATTCATGTTCAGCACGTGCGCCCGCGTCCTCAAGCGCCTTTTGGAGAACTGTCTTTATGTGAAGGCTGAAGTGCATTTTTCATGCCGCCTCTGTCCTTTTCTCGGTTCCGTTATTTCCGCTGAGGGCATTAAGATGGATCCCGCTAAGGTCCAGGCTGTCATTGATTGGCCCGTTCCTAAGTCACGCGTCGAGCTGCAGCGCTTTCTGGGCTTCGCTAATTTCTATCGTCGTTTCATCCGTAATTTCGGTCAGGTGGCAGCTCCCCTCACAGCCCTTACTTCTGTTAAGACGTGCTTTAAGTGGTCCGTTTCCACTTGAGGGAGCTTTTGATCTTCTTAAGAATCGTTTTACATCCGCTCCTATTCTTGTTACACCTGACATCTCTAGCCAGTTTGTTGTTGAGGTTGGCGTCAGAGGTGGGCGTGGAGCCATTCTTTCTCAGCGCTCTCTCTCTGACGGCAAGGTCCATCCTTGCGCGTTTTCTCTCATCGCTTATCGCCGTCAGAACGTAACTATGATGTTGGTAATCGCGAACTACTCGCCATCCGCTTAGCCTAGGCGAATGGCGACAGTGGTTGGAGGGCGGCCGTTCCTTTTGTCGTTTGGACTGACCATAGGAACCTTGAGTACATCCCGTTCAGCCAAACGAGCTAATGCGGCGTCAGGCTCGTTGGGCTCTGTTTTTCGCTCGTTTCGAGTTTGTTATTTCTTATCGTCCGGGCTCAAAAAACACCAAGCCTGATGCTTTATCTCATCTCTTCAGTTCTTCTGAGGTCTCCACCGACCCGAGGGATTCTCCCTGACGGGCGTGTTGTCGGGTTGACTGTCTGGGGAATTGAGGCAGGTAAAGCAAGCACTCGCTCACCTCCGTCGCCGCGAGCTTGTCCCAAAGGAACCTTCTGTTCGTTCCCGTTCCTACTCGTCCGGCCGTTCTTCAGTGGGCCCACTCTGCCAAGTTGCCGGCCACCCCGGCGTTCGTGTCGCTCGCTTCCATTCGCCAGCGTTTCTGGTGGCCCACTCGGGAACGTGACGCGCGTCGATTTGTCGCCGCTTGTTGGTCTGCGCGCAGACTAAATCCTGGAACTCTCCTCCTGCCCGGCCGTCTCAGACCGCTTCCCATTCCCTCTCGACCGTGGTCTCACATCGCTTTAGATTTTATCATCGGACTGCCTTCATCAGCGGGAAGACAGTTATTCTTACGGTTGTCGATAGATTCTCTAAGGCGGCTCATTTCATTCCTCTCGATAAGCTCCCTTCTGCTAAGGAGACGGCTCAGATCATTATCGAATGTTTTCCGAATTCATGGCCTTCCGTCTGGCGTCGTTTCCGACAGAGGCCCGCAGATTCACGTCTCAATTTTTTGGAGGAGTTTTGCCGTTTGATTGGGGCTTCCGTCAGTCTCTCGTCTGGCTTTCATCCCCAGTCTAACGGTCAAGCCCGAACGGGCCAATCCAGACTGTTGGTCGCATTTTACGCAGTCTTTCTTTTCGTAACCCTGCGTCTTGGTCAGAACAGCTCCCCTGGGCAGAGTACGCCCACAACTCGCTTCCCTCGTCTGCTACCGGTCTATCCCCTTTTCAGTGTAGCCTCGGGTACCCGCCTCCGCTGTTCTCATCTCAGCTCGCCGAGTCTGCGTTCCCTCCGCTCAGGCTTTGTCCAGCGTTGCGAGCGCACCTGGAAGGGGTCAGGTCGGCACTTTGCCGTAATAGGGGCGCAGACTGTGAGGGCCGCTAATAAGCGTAGGACCAAGAGTCCTAGATATTGTTGCGGTCCAGAGTATGGCTCTCCACTCAGAACCTTCCCTTAAGACAGCTTCCGCAAGTTGGCCTGGTTCATTGGTCCGTTCCGTATTTTGGTCATTAATCACATAGCCGGTGCGACTTCTTCTCCAGGCTATCTTCGTCGCGTTCACCCGGTCTTCCATGTCTCCTGTGTTAAGCCCGTTCTTCGCGCCCCCGCTCGTCCCTCCCCCCCCCATCCTTGTCGGCGCACCCATCTACAGGGTTCGTAAGATTTTGGACATGCGCCCTCGGGGCCGTGGTCATCAGTACCTAGTGGATTGGGAGGTACGGTCCTGAGGAGAGGAGTTGGGTTCCCTCTCGGGACGTGCTGGACCGTTCGCTGATCGATGATTTCCTCCGTTGCCGCCAGGTTTCCTCCTCGGAGTGCGCCCAGGAGGCGCTCGGTGAGTGGGGGGGGTACTGTCATGTCTTGTTATGTCTGTTTCCTGTCCTTTCTCTTCATTCTCTCTCTCTGCTGGTCTTTTTAGGTTACCTTCTCTGTCTCTCATTCTTCAGCTGTTCTACATCTCCTCTAACTAGCTCATTCACTCTTTCACACCTGTTCTCTCTTCCCCCTCTGATTAGGTCTCTATTTCTTTCTCTGTTCCTGCTACTTTCAGTGTCTGATTCTTGTTTGTGTTTTTTGATGCCAGAAGCAAGCTGTCGTCTCGTTTGCTTCCACCTTGTCCTGTCCTGTCGGAGTCTGCCTGGCAGGTGCCATCCTGCACTATACTAACGTTCTTTTTGTTCCGCTGACAACGTTGGAAGAGGATTTATGCCATTCCTGTTTTTCATTAAAGAACTCTGTTTTCTGTTAAAACCGCTTTTGGGTCTTCACTCAAGTTCATAACACCTTAACCTCCCCCTCTTCCCTCACACTTACCCTAATACCTACCTTAACCTAATACCCTCATACCTACCTTGACCTCACACTCCTCCCACACCCTTACCCTAATACCCTACCTACCTCATACCAACCTTTGACCTCCCCCTCTTCACACACCCTTAACCCTAATACCCTCATACCTACCTTAACCTCCCCCCTCCTCCCACACCCTTACCCTAATACCCTCATACCCACCTTAACCTCCCCCTCTTCCCACACCCTTACCCTAATACCCCTCATACCTACCTTAACCTCCCCCTCTTCCCACACCCTTACCCTAATACCCTCATACCCACCTTAACCTCCCCCTCTTCCCACACCCTTACCCTAATACCCTCATACCTAACTAAACCTCCCCCTCTTCCCACACCCTTACCCTAATACCCTCATACCTACCTTAACCTCCCCCTCTTCCCACACCCTTACCCTAATACCCTCATACCCACCTTAACCTCCCCTCTCTACCCACACTCCCTTACTCCTAATACCCTCATACCTAACAAAACCTCCCCCTCTTCCCCCAGTGAACACCTCAGCACTCCATAGACTACAGTGCACTCTCAGGATGTCTGTCACCCATACACACCTACCCTCCTCCCACTCTTCCCTCCACCTTTCCTTCTCCTTCACTTCTCCCTCTCTCCCTCTCGCTGCCATATTTACCTCCCCATATGTGTGTTGATGAATGGGTGAGTGCTGCCATCTCTGTGCCCACCCAGGCAGCGAGGGGAGGGAGAGGGCAGGCTCAAGCTCAGAACCCTCTCTGGGATCCAGACAGAGAGGAGATTCATTCATTAATCCAGCAGGTTGAAAGTCAGGACACACTGACGGCAGGCTTCAGGACAAAGTGTGCTTTTCTGTATGTGTGTGTGTGTGTGTGTGTGTGTGTGTGTGTGTGTGTGTGTGTGTGTGTGCGTTGGTGGGTAGTAGGAGGATAGGGTAGATGAGCTCTTTAAATAACCTGGGTACAGACAGGAGCAGCCAGAGGCATGGCATACAAGACCGTCCTTGACCTCCTGTCTCACACACACACACACACACACACACACACACACACACACACACACACACACACAATGACTTTAAACAGCCTGTAAGGGTGGAGTGGGGGTAGGGAGAGTGGCTACAATTCAGGTATGTAGGGTACTACAGAGATGACTGCAATAGCAGCACCCAGAACCATTATTACGCTGATGAACGGCACCCAGAACCATTATTAGGCTGATGACCGGCACCCAGCACCATTATTAGGCTGATGAAGGGTCACCCAGCACCATTATTAGGCTGATGAACTGTCACCCAGCACCATTATTAGGCTGATGAAGCGTGCAACCAGCACCAATTATTAGGCTGATGAAGGGTCTACCCAGCACCATTAATTAGGCTGATGAAGGGCTGCACCCAGCACCATTATTAGGCTGATGAAGGGTCA
>NW_027015613.1:0-11263 GCF_036934945.1 Oncorhynchus masou masou
ATATTGCTATGCAGACGACACACAATTAATCTTCTCCTTTCCCCCTTCTGATGACCAGGTGGCGAATCGCATCTCTGCATGTCTGGCAGACATATCAGTGTGGATGACGGATCACCACCTCAAGCTGAACCTCGGCAAGACGGAGCTGCTCTTCCTCCCGGGGAAGGACTGCCCGTTCCATGATCTCGCCATCACGGTTGACAACTCCATTGTGTCCTCCTCCCAGAGCGCTAAGAACCTTGGCGTGATCCTGGACAACACCCTGTCGTTCTCAACCAACATCATGGCGGTGGCCCGTTCCTGTAGGTTCATGCTCTACAACATCCGCAGAGTACGACCCTGCCTCACACAGGAAGCGGCGCAGGTCCTAATCCAGGCACTTGTCATCTCCCGTCTGGATTACTGCAACTCGCTGTTGGCTGGGCTCCCTGCCTGTGCCATTAAACCCCTACAACTCATCCAGAACGCCGCAGCCCGTCTGGTGTTCAACCTTCCCAAGTGCTGTGAGGGAACGGCACCGCAATGCCTCAGGCTCTGGATCAGGCCCTACACCCAAGCAAGGGCCTCACGTTCATCCACCTCCTGGCCTGCTCGCCTCCCTACCATTGAGGAAGTACAGTTCCGCTCAGCCCAGTCAAAACTGTTCGCTGCTCTGGCCCCCCAATGGTGGAACAAACTCCCTCACGACGCCAGGACAGCGGAGGACAGCGGAGTCAATCACCACCTTCCGGAGACACCTGAAACCCCACCTCTTCAAGGAATACCTAGGATAGGATAAGTAATCCTTCTCACCACCCCCCCCCTTAATGATTTAGATGCACTATTGTAAAGTGGCTGTTCCACTGTTCCACTGGATGTCAGAAGGTGAATTCACCAATTTGTAAGTCGCTCTGGATAAGAGCGTCTGCTAAATGACTTAAATGTAAATGTAAATATGGTATCCAGGAGTTCATCTGACTCTGCCAAAATCCTGAAGTGCCACTTTAAGCAAAATATATTTTCACATGACTGTCACGGCTCTCGTCGTAATGAGGATTGGACCAAAACGCAGCGTGGCAAGTGTTCACGATTCTTTATTAACCAAAACACTTGAACAAAATAACAAAGTGAAAAAACCGAAACAGTTCTGTAAGGTGCATCAACTATACAGAAAACAACTACCCAAAAAACACAGGTGGGAAAAAGGCTGCTTAAGGATGATTCCCAATCAGAGACATCGATAGACAGCATACCCGGCCAAAACAGAAATAAAGAAACTAGAATGTCCACCCTAGTCACACCCCGGCCTAACCAAAACAGAGAATAAAAGCCTCTCTATGGCCAGGGCGTGAAAAATGACCCTCCCTAAACACTTGGAAAAAAAACAAGCAACCCTCCCTCTACCTAAAAAAAATAACAAAAACATTAAGTAGATAGCAGAGAACATGCCTACAATTTACCTTCAATTCTAGGGCAGACCGGAACCTGTTCTTCATCTCATTAACATTACATGGCAAAATTCTAATTTTGATAGTGCACAGGCTACGGGACAGGTTGTGGTTTGCAGACTTGGGCAACCTCACTCTTCTTGTCTGTTATGGCCTCCATGGACACACAGGGCGTTTTCAGTCATAGTTTGTTTGCTACAGTTCAAATCAGAGTTTGATTATTTGTTACATTTGTATAATTTGTTGTCGTTGATACGTTTGCTTTTACATTGCCAAATGTTAAACAAAGTAATTTGTTTATCAAAAATGCTCACGTTAATAAATCCATCTATGATCATCATAGAGGATCACGTCTGTGTTCATGTTACCACATCTATAAGCTCTGATATTACTTTTGCTCTGGTCTTCCAACAACAAATGAAAGGAAACCCTAATAGTTGTGACATGCTGTGAATAGGGGAGACTGGGGCTGGTTGTCTCATCACGGATTGGTTGTCACAGTGCTTAGTCTATTACTCCCAATCTAAATGGTGCTGCGTAGTCTAGTAATTTTAAGATGAAAATGTGTCATTTATTTGCAAGACCTAATCCACCTGGTCAATTCATAACAGCATCTCAGAACATTAAGGAGAGGGTAATATGCATGTTTTTACAGGAGGTGAAGGTAAAAAAAATACACAAACTCTCACTGTCAACTGCGTTTACTTTCAGCAAACTTAACATGTGTAAATATGTGTATGAACATAACAAGATTCAGCAACTGAGAAATAAACTGAACAATTTCCACAGACATGTGACTAACAATCAAAATCAAAACTATCAGTCAGTATCTGGTGTGGCCACCAGCTGCATTAAGTACTGCAGTGCATCTCCTCCTCATGGACTGCACCAGATTTGCCCGTTCTTGCTGTGAGATGTTACCCCACTCTTCCAACAAGGCACCTGCAAGTTCACAGACATTTCTGGGGGGAATGGCCCTAGCCCTCACCCTCCGATCCAACAGTTCCCAGACATGCTCAATGGGATTGACATGCGGGCTCTTCGCTAGCCATGGCAGAACACTGACATTCCTGTCTTGTAGGAGATCACGCACAGAAAGAGCATTATGGGCGGTGGCATTGTCATGCTGGAGGGTCATGTCAGGATGAGCCCACAGGAAGGCTACCACATGAAGGAGGAGGATGTCTTCCCTGTAACGCACAGCGTTGAGATTGCCTGCAATGACAACAAGATCAGTCCGATGATGCTGTGACACACCGCTCCAGACCATGACGGACGCTCCACCTCCAAATTGATCCCGCTCCAGAGTACAGGCCTCGGTGTACTGCTCATTCCTTTGACGATAAACGCAAATCCGACCATCACCCTTGGTGAGACAAAACCGTGACTTGTCAGTCAAAACCGCTTATAATACATACTACAGTTCTACAAAGAGAATATTTGCACAAGGTGTGTTTGGGTGTTGCAGTGAGCGGTTCGGAGTCCCTTTGATAGAAGGGGAGATTGTTTTTATGGAACCTTTCACATCTCCTCTTGAGAGTCATCAAATTCTTTGTATCCAATATTGTCTGCGAGAGAAAGATGAAAATACTATTACACATTCATGGGCAATCGTTGTGCACTGGTCTGTATTTATACTGTAGCAGCATTGTGTAGAATATGAGACATCTCACAGACACGTTAGCTAGCTCCTTTTCTCTCCGCCATCATCATCAAAACCTTTCTCCAGTTTGCTAGTTAGCTAGCTAGCTATACCATTAGACTACAGTAGAGCTAGCTAGCTAAACTTGGCTTGTAGTGGTACTAGCAAGCCTCATTATGGTCAAATCAATCACCAAATTGTACTGTACTGAACAACAATTCCTATTGTAAAAAGAAAGCTTATATTGCTAGCTACCGACAGCAAAATAACTTACTACATTGGAATAAAATATAAACGGAACATGTAACATGTTGGTCCCATGTTTCCTGAGCTGAAATAGAAAAAAATCCCAGACAAGTTCCATATGCACAAAAAGCTCACTTCTCTCAAATTTTGTGCACAAATTTCTTTATATCCCTGTTAGTGAGCATTTCTTCTTTGCCAAGATAATCCATTCAACTGACAGGTGTGGCATATCAATATGTCTATTAAACAGCATGATCATTACACAGGTGTACCTTGTGCTAGGGACAATAATTGGCAACTTAAAAATGTGCAGTTTTGTCACCCAACCCAATGCCACAGATGTTTCATGTTTTGAGGGAGCGTTCAGTTGGCATGCTGACTGGAGGGATGTCCACCAGAGCTGTTGCCAGAGAATTTAATGTTAATTTCTCTACCCTAAGCTGACTCCAATGTCGAATTTGGCAGAATGTACAACCGGCCTCACAACCGCAGACCACGTGTAACCATGCCAACCCAGGACCTCCACATCTAGCTTCTTCACCTGCGGGAACGTCGGAGGGGTGGTGGGGGTTGGTGCTGAGGAGCGTTTCTGTCTGTAATAAAGCCCTTTTGTGGGGAAAAATAATTCTGATTGGCTAGGCCTGTCCACCAAGAGGGTGGGCCTACCCATGGCTGCACCCCTGCCCAGTCATGTGAGGGGCCTAATTAATTTATTTCAATTGACTGATTTCCTTATATGAACTGTAACTCGGTAAAATCTTTGAAATTGTTGCATGTTGCGTTTATATTTTTGTTCAATATAGTTTGTAACTTACCCTCCTTACCCGCCGCTGCTTGCTGGTCTCGCAATTATTATTAACTCCTCTTCAGTGTATTCCGGCTCAAATAAATAGGGCTGCATGGTACTATGTAACATAACATTTTAAACAAATGTCAGCATCCAACTCTTCTTGGAAAAGGAAATTGTCAGGTACAGCCATTGTTGTGCAGGGTAGCATAGCATAGCATAGCTCCCATGAACCTGTAAACTAGTACCGCCCCAGTTTTGAAAAGCCTGCATTCGAGGGTGGTAACAAGGAAGTATGGCTCCCGTCAGGCTGTAGTCTTATCAAAGCCCGGGAAAATTAGTCAACCTAGATATACTGTCCTGGCAGATAGGAACATCATTGAGGCATGTCCAATGGCTCTATATAACAAGGACAACCATATCTACTCGCTGCTAGTGTGATCGTGCAATCGACGAAAGATAAAGGCCACAATAATTGCTACAAAATATGACTCAAGACATTTTTAGATCAGACAGCAGGCTCAATCAACCAATGAGACAATTTGAAGATGCAACTAGGGTGCATAATTACGTCTGAAACACCCTCATCACTCTGTAGGGAGACTGGTAAAACAAAAAGAGTCTAGTGGTGAAGTTTCCCTTTAACAAGTTAAATAAGGTACATGGACTCACTCGGTGTGCAACAGTGTTTAACGTTTTAAAAAAAAATGCTAACTCATCTCTGTACACCACAAATACAATTATCTTCAAGGTCCCATAGTTGAGTAGTAAATTTCAAAAACAGATTCAACCACAAAGACCAGAGAGGTTTTCTAATGACTCGCAAAGAAGGGAACCTATTGGAAGACGGTTAACAAAGCAGACATGGAATATCCCTTTGAGCATGGTGAAGATATTTATTACACTTTGGATGGTGTATCAAGACACAAAGTCACTACAAATATACAGCATTCCTTCCTAACTAAGTTGCGGGAGAGGAAGGAAACCGCTCAGGAATTTCACCATCAGGCCACCATGGTGACTTTCAAAACAGTTACAGGGTTGGATCAACAACACTGTAGTTACTCCATAATACTATCCTAAATGACAGACTGAAAACAAGGAACACTATACAGATAAAAATATTCCAAAACATGCATCCTGTTTGCAATAACGCACTAAAGTCAAACTGAAAATAATGTGTCAAGGAAATTAATCTCCTGAATACAGTACATACAACACATCACTGAGTACCCCTCTTCATATTTTCAAGCATGGTAGTGGCTGCATCATGTTACAGGTATGCTTGTTATCGGTAAGGGAGTTATTTTTGGGATAAAGACAGATTAGAGCTAAGCACAGGTAAAGTCCTAGAGGAAAACCTGGTTCACACTGGGAGACAAATTCACCTTTCAGTAGGACAATAACCTAAAACACAAGGCCAAATATACAGTGCCTTGCGAAAGTATTCGGCCCCCTTGAACTTTGCAACCTTTTGCCACATTTCAGGCTTCAAACAAAGATATAAAACTGTATTTTTTTGTGAAGAATCAACAACAAGTGGGCCACAATCATGAAGTGGAACGACATTTATTGGATATTTCAAACTTTTGTAACAAATCAAAAACTGAAAAATTGGGCGTGCAAAATTATTCAGCCCCTTTACTTTCAGTGCAGCAAACTCTCTCCAGAAGTTCAGTGAGGATCTCTGAATGATCCAATGTTGACCTAAATGACTAATGATGATAAATACAATCCACCTGTGTGTAATCAAGTCTCCGTATAAATGCACCTGCACTGTGATAGTCTCAGAGGTCCGTTAAAAGCGCAGAGAGCATCATGAAGAACAAGGAACAAACCAGGCAGGTCCGAGATACTGTTGTGAAGAAGTTTAAAGCCGGATTTGGATACAAAAAGATTTCCCAAGCTTTAAACATCCCAAGGAGCACTGTGCAAACGATAATATTGAAATGGAAGGAGTATCAGACCACTGCAAATCTACCAAGACCTGGCCGTCCCTCAAACTTTCAGCTCAAACAAGGAGAAGACTGATCAGAGATGCAGCCAATAGGCCCATGATCACTCTGGATGAACTGCAGAGATCTACAGCTGAGGTGGGAGACTCTGTTCATAGGACAACAATCAGTCGTATATTGCACAAATCTGGCCTTTATGGAAGAGTGGCAAGAAGAAAGCCATTTCTTAAAGATATCCATAAAAAGTGTTGTTTAAAGTTTGCCACAAGCCACCTGGGAGACACACCAAACATGTGGAAGAAGGTGCTCTGGTCAGATGAAACCAAAATTCAACATTTTGGCAAAAATGCAAAACATTATGTTTGGCGTAAAAGCAACACAGCTCATCACCCTGAACACCGTCAAACATGGTGGTGGCAGCATCATGGTTTGGGCCTGCTTTTCTTCAGCAGGGACAGGGAAGATGGTTAAAATTGATGGGAAGATGGATGGAGCCAAATACAGGACCATTCTGGAAGAAAACCTGATGGAGTCTGCAAAAGACCTGAGACTGGGACGGAGATTTGTCTTCCAACAAGACAATGATCCAAAGCATAAAGCAAAATCTACAATGGAATGGTTCAAAAATAAACATATCCAGGTGTTAGAATGGCCAAGTCAAAGTCCAGACCTGAATCCAATCAAGAATCTGTGGAAAGAACTGAAAACTGCTGTTCACAAATGCTCTCCATCCAACCTCACTGAGCTCGAGCTGTTTTGCAAGGAGGAATGGGGAAAAAATTTCAGTCTCTCGATGTGCAAAACTGATAGACACATACCCCAAGCGACTTACAGCTGTAATCGCAGCAAAAGGTGGCGCTACAAAGTATTAACTTAAGGGGGCTGAATAATTTTGCATGCCCAATTTTTCAGTTTTTGATTTGTTAAAAAAGTTTGAAATATCCAATAAATGTTGTTCCACTTCATGATTGTGGCCCACTTGTTGCTGATTCTTCACAAAAAATACAGTTTTATATCTTTATGTTTGAAGCCTGAAATGTGGCAAAAGGTCGCAAAGTTCAAGGGGGCCGAATTATAAAACTGTAAAAACAGCGATTTCTCCTACACAAATAATCTTTTTGGAAAAACTGAACATTTGCTATCTAACTGAGAGTCTCCTCATTGAAAACATCCGAAGTAAATGATTTTATTTGAATGCTTTTCTTGTTTTTGTGAAAATGTTGCCTGCTGAATGCTAGGCTTAATGCTATGCTAGCTATCAATACTCTTACACAAATGCTTGTGTAGCTATGGTTGAAAAGCATATTTTGAAAATCTGAGATGACAGTGTTGTTAACAAAAGGCTAATCTTGTGAGCCAGTATATTTACTTCATTTCATTTGCGATTTTCATGAATAGTTAACGTTGCGTTATTCTAATGAGCTTGAGGCTATGAATACGCTCCCGGATACAGTATTGCTCGACGCTAGAGGATATAACTCATTTTCAACCACTCCACAAATTTCTTGTTAACAAACTATAGTTTTGGCAAGTCGGTTACAACATCTACTTTGTGCATGACACAAGTCATTTTCCAACAATTGTTTACAGACAAATTATTTCACTTATAATTCAATATCACAATTCCAGTGGGACAGAAGTTTAAATACACTAAGTTGTGCCTTTAAACAGCTTAGAGTTGTGCCTTTAAACAGCGTAGCTCCACAGGTAGTATCACATTTTCATTTCACTTCATTACAGTACAACGGTTTGATTTGTTTGATCGTAGCTAGCCAGCTACATAGCCGTCTTTGTATCTAAGACAATTGTGTAGCCTAGAGCGATTTTCAAGGTTAGCTAGCCAGCTATTGTCGTTCTTTTAAGGTAGCATGCTAACGCAATTAACCTGCTAGCTAGCCAGCTAGCCCCCGAATAGCAGCACTGTAGAAACTATTACACTCGACGGAACGACTTGATTAGTGTAGTGTCAACATCGCAGCCACTACCAGCTAGCCTACTCCAGCAGTACTGTATCATTTCAATCATTTTAGTCAATAAGATTCTTGCTACGTAAGCTTAACTTTCTGAACATTCGAGACGTGTAGTCCACTTGTCATTCCAATCTCCTTTGCATTAGCGTAGCCTCCTCTGTAGCCTGTCAACTATGTGTCTATCTATCCCTGTTCTCTCCTCTCTGCACAGACCATACAAACGCTCCACACCGCGTGGCCGCGGCCACCTAATCTGGTGGTCCCAGCGCGCACGACCCGTGGAGTTCCAGGTCTCCGGTAGCCTCTGGAACTGCCGATCTGCGGCCAACAAGGCAGAGTTCATCTCAGCCTATGCCTCCCTCCAGTCCCTCGACTTCTTGGCACTGATGGAAACATGGATCACCACAGATAACACTGCTACTCCTACTGCTCTCTCTTCGTCCGCCCACGTGTTCTCGCACACCCGAGAGCTTCTGGTCAGCGGGGTGGTGGCACCGGGATCCTCATCTCTCCCAAGTGGTCATTTCTCTCTCTCCCCTTACCCATCTGTCTATCGCCTCCTTTGAATTCCATGCTGTCACAGTTACCAGCCCTTTCAAGCTTAACATCCTTATCATTTATCGCCCTCCAGGTTCCCTCGAGAGTTCATCAATGAGCTTGATGCCTTGATAAGCTCCTTTCCTGAGGACGGCTCACCTCTCACAGTCCTGGGCGACTTTAACCTCCCCACGTCTACCTTTGACTCATTCCTCTCTGCCTCCTTCTTTCCACTCCTCTCCTCTTTTGACCTCACCCTCTCACCTTCCCCCCTACTCACAAGGCAGGCAATACGCTCGACCTCATCTTTACTAGATGCTGTTCTTCCACTAACCTCATTGCAACTCCCCTCCAAGTCTCCGACCACTACCTTGTATCCTTTTCCCTCTCGCTCTCATCCAACACTTCCCACACTGCCCCTACTCGGATGGTATCGCGCCGTCCCAACCTTCGCTCTCTCTCCCCTCTTCCATCCTATCATCTCTTCCCTCTGCTCAAACCTTCTCCAACCTATCTCCTGATTCTGCCTCCTCAACCCTCCTCTCTTCCCTTTCTGCATCCTTTGACTCTCTATGTCCCCTATCCTCCAGGCCGGCTCGGTCCTCCCCTCCCGCTCCGTGGCTCGACGACTCATTGCGAGCTCACAGAACAGGGCTCCGGGCAGCCGAGCGGAAATGGAGGAAAACTCGCCTCCCTGTGGACCTGGCATCCTTTCACTCCCTCCTCTCTACATTTTCCTCCTCTGTCTCTGCTGCTAAAGCCACTTTCTACCACTCTAAATTCCAAGCATCTGCCTCTAACCCTAGGAAGCTCTTTGCCACCTTCTCCTCCCTCCTGAATCCTCCTCCCCTCCCCCCCCTCCTCCCTCTCTGCAGATGACTTCGTCAACCATTTTGAAAAGAAGGTCGACGACATCCGATCTCGTTGCTAAGTCAAACGACACCGCTGGTTCTGCTCACACTGCCCTACCCTGTGCTCTGACCTCTTTCTCCCTCTCTCTCCAGATGAAATCTCGCTTCTTGTGACGGCCGGCCGCCCAACAACCTGCCCGCTTGACCCTATCCCCTCCTCTCTTCTCCAGACCATTTCCGGAGACCTTCTCCCTTACCTCACCTCCCTCATCAACTCATCCCTGACCGCTGGCTACGTCCCTTCCGTCTTCAAGAGAGCGAGAGTTGCACCCCTTCTGAAAAAACCTACACTCGATCCCTCCGATGTCAACAACTACAGACCAGTATCCCTTCTTTCTTTTCTCTCCAAAACTCTTGAACGTGCTGTCCTTGGCCAGCTCTCCCGCTATCTCTCTCAGAATGACCTTCTTGATCCAAATCAGTCAGGTTTCAAGACTAGTCATTCAACTGAGACTGCTCTTCTCTGTATCACGGAGGCGCTCCGCACTGCTAAAGCTAACTCTCTCTCCTCGGCTCTCATCCTTCTAGACCTATCGGCTGCCTTCGATACTGTGAACCATCAGATCCTCCTCTCCACCCTCTCCGAGTTGGGCATCTCCGGCGCGGCCCACGCTTGGATTGCGTCCTACCTGACAGGTCGCTCCTACCAGGTGGCGTGGCGAGAATCTGTCTCCTCGCCACGCGCTCTCACCACTGGTGTCCCCCAGGGCTCTGTTCTAGGCCCTCTCCTATTCTCACTATACACCAAGTCACTTGGCTCTGTCATAACCTCACATGGTCTCTCCTATCATTGCTATGCAGATGACACACAATTAATCTTCTCCTTTCCCCTTCTGATGACCAGGTGGCAAATCGCATCTCTGCATGTCTGGCAGACATATCAGTGTGGATACGGATCACCACCTCAAGCTGAACCTCGGCAAGACGGGCTGCTCTTCCTCCCGGGGAAGGACTTGCCCGTTCCATGATCTCGCCATCACGGTTGACAACTCCATTGTGTCCTCCTCCCAGAGCGCTAAGAACCTTGGCGTGATCCTGGACAACACCCTGTCGTTCTCAACCAACATCATGGCGGTGGCCCGTTCCTGTAGGTTCATGCTCTACAACATCCATGAAATCACGACCCTGCCTCACACAGAAGCGGCGCAGGTCCCTAATCCAGGCACTTGTCATCTCCCACGTCTGGATTACTGCAACTCGCTGTTGGCTGGGCTCCCTGCCTGTGCCATTAAACCCCTACAACTCATCCAGAACGCCGCAGCCCGTCTGGTGTTCAACCTTCCCAAGTTCTCTCCGTCACCCCGCTCCTCCGCTCTCTCCACTGGCTTCCAGTTGAAGCTCGCATCCGCTACAAGACCATGGTGCTTGCCTACGGGCTGTGAGGGGAACGGCACCGCAGTACCTCAGGCTCTGATCAGGCCCTACACCCAAGCAAGGGCACTCGTTCATCCACCTCTGGCAGCTGCTGCGCCTCCCTACCATTGAGGAAAGTACAGTTCCGCTCAGCCCAGTCAAAACTGTTCGCTGCTCTGGCCCCCAATGGTGGAACAAACTCCCCTCACGACGCCAGGACACGATTCAATCACCACCTTCCGGAGACACCCTGGAAACCCCACCTCTTCAAGGAATACCTAGGATAGGATAAGTAATCCTTCTCACCCCCCCTTAATGATTTAGATGCACTATTGTAAAGTGGCTGTTCCACTGGATGTCAGAAGGTGAATTCACCAATTTGTAAGTCGCTCTGGATAAGAGCGTCTGCTAAATGACTTAAATGTAAATGTAATG
>NW_027015614.1:0-11258 GCF_036934945.1 Oncorhynchus masou masou
CATGCATCACTGGATGACACAACCTCTGCTACTCCTGTCTCTCGTTTCAGCACTTTTTAAATCATGATGGGCAGCCCAGGAGAGAATTGGCAAACGGTAACTCCCACCCATTGCAGCACTGTGTAAAGTTTCAGATGAATGTCACAGAGGGTTGAGTCAAAATCAAGGCCCCAGTGAGAATTGAACTCACGACCCCTGGTTTACAAGACCAGTGCTCTAACCACTGAGCTATGGAGCCATACAGACATATTTGAATAATTGGAACACTATAAAGAACACACCCGTCATTGAGTTAAATAAAGAGACACACCTCAGTAACCAAACATGCAGGTTTCCCAGTCTGGCTACTACAGTAAATGCAGATTCCTTGGCATCCTGTGTTATACATTTAATGACAAACTCTCCCAGGTCTATGTGACCCACAGGCAGGTCTGGTCTAGTGGTCAACATTCTTCAGAAATCTCCTTTAATAGTCTCCTCTCCTGCTTTCCTTGTCTCCTCTCCTTCATGACCATCTATTTAGTTATTTTTAGGGGTAGATCAGCTTTCATACTGCAGATAGATTGTGTGTCCTTTCAATGTAACTGTCTGCATCATTTCCAATCCCCCATACATTTTTTTTACAAACATTCCATTGTATTATTTTCCCTTAACCCTACCACCCCTCCCTTAATTGGATTAAATTAATGGACATCAATACTTAGACTTCTACTTCTAGCTTATACATACTATAAACATATTAGGGACACAGTATATTTTACATTAGTCATATTTTATTTTTTTAATTTTAGTCCCACCCTTCAGCTACCCTCAACCCCTCCCACCAATCTCTGAAAACCATCCAACTTTATAATGGTACACTTATCATAGCTTAGTTGTATTCCAGAGAGGTTATAGAAATGATCTAGATTGTCTATGAGGCTGTGCAGCGATCCAAATGGTGGTTTTAAAAGAAAGCATGAGTCCTCAGCGTACAATGACACCTTTGTTTTTAAGCCTCGGATTTCTATCCCCTTGATTTTATTGTTGGATCTGATTTTAATAGCTAACATTTCGATGGCCATAATAAAGAGATATGTCGACAGTGGACAACCTTGTTTCACTCCTCTTGAGGGTAATACACACTTCCGACAATATCCGGTGAAATTGGAGAGAGCCAAAATCAAATGACAAAGTCATAATATTAAACATTTATGAAGATACAAATGTCTCATATCATTTAAAAGCCTAACTTCTTGTTAATCCAAATGCGTTGACAGATTTCAAAAAGGCTTTACGGTGGAAGCATACCATGTGATTATCTGAGGACAGCGCACCACATCAAAATATTTTTTTCAACCAGCACAGGCTTCACAGAATCACAAATAGCGATGAAATTAATCACTTACCTTTGAAGAGCTTCCTCTGTTTGCAATCCCAAGAATCCCAGCTACACAATGAATGTTTGTTTTGTTTGATAAAGTCCTTCTTTATATCCAAAAAAGTTAGTTTAGTTGGCGCCATTGGTTTAGGTAATACACTCCTTCAACATGCATACAAAGGAATCCAAAAAGCTACCAGTAAACTTTGTTCATACAAGTCAAACAATGTTCTATTCAATCCTCAGGTACCCTAATATGTAAATAAAGGATAATACTCCAGACAGAAAGAACGGTGTTCAATAGGAAAGGAAAATAACGAAGAGCGCACCCTCATTTATGGGCGCCAAAAGCCTACTTTTCCTGTTGAGCTCCCTTGGGAAAAACTACTATTACTTGTTCGTATTTCAACAAACAAGCCTGAAACCTTGTATAAAGACAGTTGACGTCTAGTGGAATCCATAGGTACAGCAATCTGGGAGGAATTTTTATATACAGACCCACAGACTTGCATTGGAAAGGCCTCTTTGCTCCAAAAAATAAAACGATTTCTGGATGGATTTTCCTTGGGTTTTCGCCTGCCATATGAATTCTGTTATACTCACAGACATTATTTTAACCGTTTAGAAACTTCAAAGTGTTTTCCATCAAATTCTACCAATTATATGCATTTCCTAGCTTCTGGGCCTGAATAACAGGCAGTTTACTTTGGACACGTCAGTCAGGCAGAAATTCAGAATACTGCCCCCAAGCCTTAAGAAGTTTTAATACTTTCTCAGATGTAGCCATTATTTACTATACTGAACAAAAATATATACGCAACACGCAACAATTGAAACGTTTTTACTGAGTTACAGTTAATATAAGGAAAAGTTCAAGTGAATGTTGTTATTCTTTCAACATGCATCACTGGATGACACAACCTCTGCTACTCCTGTCTCTCGTTTCAGCACTTTTTAAATCATGATGGGCAGCCCAGGAGAGAATTGGCAAACGGTAACTCCCACCCATTGCAGCACTGTGTAAAGTTTCAGATGAATGTCACAGAGGGTTGAGTCAAAATCAAGGCCCCAGTGAGAATTGAACTCACGACCCCTGGTTTACAAGACCAGTGCTCTAACCACTGAGCTATGGAGCCATACAGACATATTTGAATAATTGGAACACTATAAAGAACACACCCGTCATTGAGTTAAATAAAGAGACACACCTCAGTAACCAAACATGCAGGTTTCCCAGTCTGGCTACTACAGTAAATGCAGATTCCTTGGCATCCTGTGTTATACATTTAATGACAAACTCTCCCAGGTCTATGTGACCCACAGGCAGGTCTGGTCTAGTGGTCAACATTCTTCAGAAATCTCCTTTAATAGTCTCCTCTCCTGCTTTCCTTGTCTCCTCTCCTTCATGACCATCTATTTAGTTATTTTTAGGGGTAGATCAGCTTTCATACTGCAGATAGATTGTGTGTCCTTTCAATGTAACTGTCTGCATCATTTCCAATCCCCCATACATTTTTTTTACAAACATTCCATTGTATTATTTTCCCTTAACCCTACCACCCCTCCCTTAATTGGATTAAATTAATGGACATCAATACTTAGACTTCTACTTCTAGCTTATACATACTATAAACATATTAGGGACACAGTATATTTTACATTAGTCATATTTTATTTTTTTAATTTTAGTCCCACCCTTCAGCTACCCTCAACCCCTCCCACCAATCTCTGAAAACCATCCAACTTTATAATGGTACACTTATCATAGCTTAGTTGTATTCCAGAGAGGTTATAGAAATTATCTAGATTGTCTATGAGGCTGTGCAGCGATCCAAATGGTGGTTTTAAAAGAAAGCATGAGTCCTCAGCGTACAATGACACCTTTGTTTTTAAGCCTCGGATTTCTATCCCCTTGATTTTATTGTTGGATCTGATTTTAATAGCTAACATTTCGATGGCCATAATAAAGAGATATGTCGACAGTGGACAACCTTGTTTCACTCCTCTTGAGGGTAATACACACTTCCGACAATATCCGGTGAAATTGGAGAGAGCCAAAATCAAATGACAAAGTCATAATATTAAACATTTATGAAGATACAAATGTCTCATATCATTTAAAAGCCTAACTTCTTGTTAATCCAAATGCGTTGACAGATTTCAAAAAGGCTTTACGGTGGAAGCATACCATGTGATTATCTGAGGACAGCGCACCACATCAAAATATTTTTTCAACCAGCACAGGCTTCACAGAATCACAAATAGCGATGAAATTAATCACTTACCTTTGAAGAGCTTCCTCTGTTTGCAATCCCAAGAATCCCAGCTACACAATGAATGTTTGTTTTGTTTGATAAAGTCCTTCTTTATATCCAAAAAAGTTAGTTTAGTTGGCGCCATTGGTTTAGGTAATACACTCCTTCAACATGCATACAAAGGAATCCAAAAAGCTACCAGTAAACTTTGTTCATACAAGTCAAACAATGTTCTATTCAATCCTCAGGTACCCTAATATGTAAATAAAGGATAATACTCCAGACAGAAAGAACGGTGTTCAATAGGAAAGGAAAATAACGAAGAGCGCACCCTCATTTATGGGCGCCAAAAGCCTACTTTTCCTGTTGAGCTCCCTTGGGAAAAACTACTATTACTTGTTCGTATTTCAACAAACAAGCCTGAAACCCTGTATAAAGACAGTTGACATCTAGTGGAATCCATAGGTACAGCAATCTGGGAGGAATTTTTATATACAGACCACAGACTGCATTGGAAAGGCCTCTTTGCTCCAAAAAATAAAACGATTTCTGGATGGATTTTCCTTGGGTTTTCGCCTGCCATATGAATTCTGTTATACTACAGACATTATTTTAAACGGTTAGAAACTTCAAAGTGTTTTCCATCAAATTCTACCAATTATATGCATTTCCTAGCTTCTGGGCCTGAATAACAGGCAGTTTACTTTGGACACGTCAGTCAGGCAGAAATTCAGAATACTGCCCCCAAGCCTTAAGAAGTTTTAATACTTTCTCAGATGTAGCCATTATTTACTATACTGAACAAAAATATATCCAACACGTGTAACAATTGAAAGCGTTTTTACTGAGTTACAGTTAATATAAGGAAAAGTTCAAGTGAATGTTGTTATTCTTTCAACATGCATCACTGGATGACACAAACCTCTGCTACTCCTGTCTCTCGTTTCAGCACTTTTTAAATCATGATGGGCAGCCCAGGAAAGTGGCAAACGGTAACTCCCACCCATTGCAGCACTGTGTAAAGTTTCAGATGAATGTCACAGAGGGTTGAGTCAAAATCAAGGCCCCAGTGAGAATTGAACTCACGACCCCTGGTTTACAAGACCAGTGCTCTAACCACTGAGCTATGGAGCCATACAGACATATTTGAATAATTTGGAACACTATAAAGAACACACCCGTCATTGAGTTAAATAAAGAGACACACCTCAGTAACCAAACATGCAGGTTTCCCAGTCTGGCTACTACAGTAAATGCAGATTCCTTGGCATCCTGTGTTATACATTTAATGACAAACTCTCCCAGGTCTATGTGACCCACAGGCAGGTCTGGTCTAGTGGTCAACATTCTTCAGAAATCTCCTTTAATAGTCTCCTCTCCTGCTTTCCTTGTCTCCTCTCCTTCATGACCATCTATTTAGTTATTTTTAGGGGTAGATCAGCTTTCATACTGCAGATAGATTGTGTGTCCTTTCAATGTAACTGTCTGCATCATTTCAATCCCCCATACATTTTTTTTTACAAACATTCCATTGTATTATTTTCCCTTAACCCTACCACCTCCCTTAATTGGATTAAATTAATGGACATCAATACTTAGACTTCTACTTCTAGCTTATACATACTATAAACATATTAGGACACAGTATATTTTACATTAGTCATATTTTATTTTTTTAATTTTAGTCCCACCCTTCAGCTACCCTCAACCCCTCCCACCAATCTCTGAAAACCATCCAACTTTATAATGGTACACTTATCATAGCTTAGTTGTATTCCAGAGAGGTTATAGAAATTATCTAGATTGTCTATGAGGCTGTGCAGCGATCCAAATGGTGGTTTTAAAAAAGAAAGCATGAGTCCTCAGCGTACAATGACACCTTTGTTTTTAAGCCTGGATTTCTATCCCTTGATTTTATTGTTGGATCTGATTTTAATAGCTAACATTTCGATGGCCATAATAAAAGATATGTCGACAGTGGACAACCTTGTTTCACTCTTCTTGAGGGTAATACACACTTCCGACAATATCCGGTGAAATTGGAGAGAGCCAAAATCAAATGACAAAGTCATAATATTAAACATTTATGAAGATACAAATGTCTCATATCATTTAAAAGCCTAACTTCTTGTTAATCCAAATGCGTTGACAGATTTCAAAAGGCTTTGGCGGAAGCATACCATGTGATTATCTGAGGGCGGCGCACCACATCAAAATATTTTTTCAACCAGCACAGGCTTCACAGAATCACAAATAGCGTGAAATTAATCACTTACCTTTGAAGAGCTTCCTCTGTTTGCAATCCCAAGAATCCCAGCTACACAATGAATGTTTGTTTTGTTTGATAAAGTCCTTCTTTATATCCAAAAAAGTTAGTTTAGTTGGCGCCATTGGTTTAGGTAATACACTCCTTCAACATGCATACAAAAGGAATCCAAAAAGCTACCAGTAAACTTTGTTCATACAAGTCAAACAATGTTCTATTCAATCCTCAGGTACCCTAATATGTAAATAAAGGATAATACTCCAGACAGAAAGAACGTGTGTTCAATAGGAAAGGAAAATAACTTGAAGAGCGCACCCTCATTTATGGCGCCAAAAGCCTACTTTTCCTGTTGAGCTCCCTTGGGAAAAACTCACTATTACTTGTTATTTCAACAAACAAGCCTGAAACCTTGTATAAAGACAGTTGACGTCTAGTGGAATCCATACAGAACAGCAATCTGGGAGGAATTTTTATATACAGACCCACAGACTTGCATTGGAAAGGCCTCTTTGCTCCAAAAAATAAAACGATTTCTGGATGGATTTTCCTTGGGTTTTCGCCTGCCATATGAATTCTGTTATACTCACAGACATTATTTTAACCGTTTAGAAACTTCAAAGTGTTTTCCATCAAATTCTACCAATTATATGCATTTCCTAGCTTCTGGGCCTGAATAACAGGCAGTTTACTTTGGACACGTCAGTCAGGGCAGAAAATTCAGAATACTGCCCCCAAGCCTTAAGAAGTTTAATACTTTCTCAGATGTAGCCATTATTTACTATACTGAACAAAAATATATACGTAACACGCAACAATTGAAACGTTTTTACTGAGTTACAGTTAATATAAGGAAAGTTCAAGTGAATGTTGTTATTCTTTCAACATGCATCACTGGATGACACAACCCTCTGCTACTCCTGTCTCTCGTTTCAGCACTTTTTAAATCATGATGGGCAGCCCAGGAGAGAATTGGCAAACGGTAACTCCCACCCATTGCAGCACTGTGTAAAGTTTCAGATGAATGTCACAGAGGGTTGAGTCAAAATCAAGGCCCCAGTGAGAATTGAACTCACGACCCCTGGTTTACAAGACCAGTGCTCTAACCACTGAGCTATGGAGCCATACAGACATATTTGAATAATTGGAACACTATAAAGAACACACCCGTCATTGAGTTAAATAAAGAGACACACCTCAGTAACCAAACATGCAGGTTTCCCAGTCTGGCTACTACAGTAAATGCAGATTCCTTGGCATCCTGTGTTATACATTTAATGACAAACTCTCCCAGGTCTATGTGACCCACAGGCAGGTCTGGTCTAGTGGTCAACATTCTTCAGAAATCTCCTTTAATAGTCTCCTCTCCTGCTTTCCTTGTCTCCTCTCCTTCATGACCATCTATTTAGTTATTTTAGGGCTAGATCAGCTTTCATACTGCAGATAGATTGTGTGTCCTTTCAATGTAACTGTCTGCATCATTTCCAATCCCCATACATTTTTTTTACAAACATTCCATTGTATTATTTTCCTTAACTCTACCACCCCTCCCTTAATTGGATTAAATTAATGGACATCAATACTTAGACTTCTACTTCTAGCTTATACATACTATAAACATATTAGGGACACAGTATATTTTACATTAGTCATATTTTATTTTTTAATTTTAGTCCCACCCTTCAGCTACCCTCAACCCTCCCACCAATCTCTGAAAACCATCCAACTTTATAATGGTACACTTATCATAGCTTAGTTGTATTCCAGAGAGGTTATAGAAATGATCTAGATTGTCTATGAGGCTGTGCATCCAAATGGTGGTTTTGGGTAAAGAAAGCATGAGTCCTCAGCGTACAATAACACCTTTGTTTTTAAGCCTCGGATTTCTATCCCCTTGATTTTATTGTTGGATCTGATTTTAATAGCTAACATTTCGATGGCCATAATAAAGAGATATGTCGACAGTGGACAACCTTGTTTCACTCCTCTTGAGGGTAATACACACTTCCGACAATATCCGGTGAAATTGGAGAGAGCCAAAATCAAATGACAAAGTCATAATATTAAACATTTATGAAGATACAAATGTCTCATATCATTTAAAAGCCTAACTTCTTGTTAATCCAAATGCGTTGACAGATTTCAAAAAGGCTTTACGGTGGAAGCATACCATGTGATTATCTGAGGACAGCGCACCACATCAAAATATTTTTTCAACCAGCACAGGCTTCACAGAATCACAAATAGCGATGAAATTAATCACTTACCTTTGAAGAGCTTCCTCTGTTTGCAATCCCAAGAATCCCAGCTACACAATGAATGTTTGTTTTGTTTGATAAAGTCCTTCTTTATATCCAAAAAAGTTAGTTTAGTTGGCGCCATTGGTTTAGGTAATACACTCCTTCAACATGCATACAAAGGAATCCAAAAAGCTACCAGTAAACTTTGTTCATACAAGTCAAACAATGTTCTATTCAATCCTCAGGTACCCTAATATGTAAATAAAGGATAATACTCCAGACAGAAAGAACGGTGTTCAATAGGAAAGGAAAATAACGAAGAGCGCACCCTCATTTATGGGCGCCAAAAGCCTACTTTTCCTGTTGAGCTCCCTTGGGAAAAACTACTATTACTTGTTCGTATTTCAACAAACAAGCCTGAAACCTTGTATAAAGACAGTTGACGTCTAGTGGAATCCATAGGTACAGCAATCTGGGAGGAATTTTTATATACAGACCCACAGACTTGCATTGGAAAGGCCTCTTTGCTCCAAAAAATAAAACGATTTCTGGATGGATTTTCCTTGGGTTTTCGCCTGCCATATGAATTCTGTTATACTCACAGACATTATTTTAACCGTTTAGAAACTTCAAAGTGTTTTCCATCAAATTCTACCAATTATATGCATTTCCTAGCTTCTGGGCCTGAATAACAGGCAGTTTACTTTGGACACGTCAGTCAGGCAGAAATTCAGAATACTGCCCCCAAGCCTTAAGAAGTTTTAATACTTTCTCAGATGTAGCCATTATTTACTATACTGAACAAAAATATATACGCAACACGCAACAATTGAAACGTTTTTACTGAGTTACAGTTAATATAAGGAAAAGTTCAAGTGAATGTTGTTATTCTTTCAACATGCATCACTGGATGACACAACCTCTGCTACTCCTGTCTCGTTTCAGCACTTTTTAAATCATGATGGGCAGCCCAGGAAGAAATTGGCAAACAGTAGCTCACCCATTGCAGCACTGTGTAAAGTTTCAGATGAATGTCACAGAGGTTGAGTCAAAAGCAAGGCCCCGAGTGAGAATTGAACTCACGACCCCTGGTTCAAGACCAGTGCTCTAACCACTGAGCTATGGAGCCATACAGACATATTTCAATAATTGGAACACTATAAAGAACACACCCGTCATTGACTTAAATAAAAGAGACACCTCAGTAACCAAACATGCAGGTTTCCCAGTCTGGCTACTACAGTAAATGCAGATTCCTTGGCATCCTGTGTTATACATTTAATGACAAACTCTCCCAGGTCTATGTGACCCACAGGCAGGTCTGGTCTAGTGGTGTCAACATTCTTCCAGAAATCTCCTTTAATAGTCTCCTCTCCTGCTTTCCTTGTCTCCTCTCCTTCATGACCATCTATTTAGTTATTTTTAGGGGTAGATCAGCTTTCATACTGCAGATAGATTGTGTGTCCTTTCAATGTAACTGTCTGCATCATTTCCAATCCCCCATACATTTTTTTTACAAACATTCCATTGTATTATTTTCCCTTAACCCTACCACCCCTCCCTTAATTGGATTAAATTAATGGACATCAATACTTAGACTTCTACTTCTAGCTTATACATACTATAAACATATTAGGGACACAGTATATTTTACATTAGTCATATTTTATTTTTTTAATTTTAGTCCCACCCTTCAGCTACCCTCAACCCCTCCCACCAATCTCTGAAAACCATCCAACTTTATAATGGTACACTTATCATAGCTTAGTTGTATTCCAGAGAGGTTATAGAAATGATCTAGATTGTCTATGAGGCTGTGCAGCGATCCAAATGGTGGTTTTAAAAGAAAGCATGAGTCCTCAGCGTACAATGACACCTTTGTTTTTAAGCCTCGGATTTCTATCCCCTTGATTTTATTGTTGGATCTGATTTTAATAGCTAACATTTCGATGGCCATAATAAAGAGATATGTCGACAGTGGACAACCTTGTTTCACTCCTCTTGAGGGTAATACACACTTCCGACAATATCCGGTGAAATTGGAGAGAGCCAAAATCAAATGACAAAGTCATAATATTAAACATTTATGAAGATACAAATGTCTCATATCATTTAAAAGCCTAACTTCTTGTTAATCCAAATGCGTTGACAGATTTCAAAAAGGCTTTACGGTGGAAGCATACCATGTGATTATCTGAGGACAGCGCACCACATCAAAATATTTTTTTCAACCAGCACAGGCTTCACAGAATCACAAATAGCGATGAAATTAATCACTTACCTTTGAAGAGCTTCCTCTGTTTGCAATCCCAAGAATCCCAGCTACACAATGAATGTTTGTTTTGTTTGATAAAGTCCTTCTTTATATCCAAAAAAAAGTTAGTTAGTTGGCGCCATTGGTTTAGGTAATACACTCCTTCAACATGCATACAAAGGAATCCAAAAAGCTACCAGTAAACTTATCATATGTCAAACAATGTCATTCAATCCTCAGGTACCCTAATATGTAAATAAAGGATAATACTCCAGACAGAAAGAACGGTGTTCAATAGGAAAGGAAAATAACGAAGAGCGCACCCTCATTTATGGGCGCCAAAAGCCTACTTTTCCTGTTGAGCCTCCCTTGGGAAAATCATTATTACCTTGTCTGTATTTCAACAAACAAGCCTGAAATCTCAGCAAGACAGTTGATGTCTAGTGGAATCCATAGGTACAGCAATCTGGGAGGAATTTTTATATACAGACCCACAGACTTGTACTTGGAAAAAGGCCTCTTTGCTCCAAAAATAAAACATTTCTGGATGGATTTTCCTTGGGTTTTCGCTGCCATATGAATTCTGTCACCATGGCATTATTTTAACCGTTTAGAAACTTCAAAGTGTTTTCCATCAAATTCTACCAATTATATGCATTTCCTAGCTTCTGGGCCTGAATAACAGGCAGTTTACTTTGGACACGTCAGTCAGGCAGAAATTCAGAATACTGCCCCCAAGCCTTAAGAAGTTTTAATACTTTCTCAGATGTAGCCATTATTTACTATACTGAACAAAAATATATACGCAACACGCAACAATTGAAACGTTTTTACTGAGTTACAGTTAATATAAGGAAAAGTTCAAGTGAATGTTGTTATTCTTTCA
>NW_027015615.1:0-11258 GCF_036934945.1 Oncorhynchus masou masou
GAGCTCTGTATCTAGTGAGGAGGACAGGTTGTGGTGTGGATGTGTCGACCTACCTGGGGGAGTCACACTGTATCTAGTGAGGAGGACAGGTTGTGGTGTAGATGTGTCCCTACCTGGGGAGCTCTGTATCTAGTGAGGAGGACAGGTTGTGGTGTAGATGTGTCCCTACCTAGGGAGCTCTGTATCTAGTGAGGAGGACAGGTTGTGGTGTAGATGTGTCCCTACCTGGGGAGCTCTGTATCTAGTGAGGAGGACAGGTTGTGGTGTAGATGTGTCCCTACCTGGGGAGCTCTGTATCTAGTGAGGAGGACAGGTTGTGGTGTAGATGTGTCCCTACCTGGGAGCTCTGTATCTAGTGAGGAGGACAGGTTGTGGTGTAGATGTGTCCCTACCTGGGGAGCTCTGTATCTAGTGAGGAGGACAGGTTGTGGTGTAGATGTGTCCCTACCTGGGGAGCTCTGTATCTAGTGAGGAGGACAGGTTGTGGTGTAGATGTGTCCCTACCTGGGGAGCTCTGTATCTAGTGAGGAGGACAGGTTGTGGTGTAGATGTGTCCCTACCTGGGGGAGCTCTGTATCTAGTGAAGAGGACAGGTTGTGGTGTAGATGTGTCCCTACCTGGGGAGCTCTGTATCTAGTGAGGAGGACAGGTTGTAGTGTGGAGATGTGACCTACCTGGGGAGCTCTGTATCTAGTGAGGACAGGTTGTGGTGTAGATGTGTCCCTACCTGGGGCTCTGTATCTAGTGAGGAGGACAGGTTGTGGTGTAGATGTGTCCCTACCTGGGGGAGCTCTGTATCTAGTGAGGAGGGACAGGTTGTGGTGTAGATGTGTCCCTACCTGGGGAGCTCTGTATCCAGTGAGGAGGACGGGTTGTGGTGTAGATGTGTCCCTACCTGGGGAGCTCTGTATCTAGTGAGGGAGGACAGGTTGTGGTGTAGATGTGTCCCTACCTGGGGAGCTCTGTATCTAGTGAGGAGGACAGGTTGTGCCAGTGTAGATGTGTCCCTACCTGGGGAGCTCTGTATCTAGTGAGGACAGGTTGTGGTGTAGATGTGTGTCCCTACCAGGAGCTCTGTATCTAGTGAGGAGGACAGGTTGTGGTGTAGATGTGTCCCTGGGAGCTCTGTATCTAGTGGGGAGGACGGGTTGTGGTGTAGATGTGTCCCTACCTAGGGAACTCCCTGTATCTAGTGAGGACAGGTTGTGGTGTAGATGTGTCCCTACCTGGGGAGCTCTGTATCTAGTGAGAGGAGGACAGGTTGTGGTGTAGATGTGTCCCTACCTGGGGAGCTCTGTATCTAGTGGGGAGGACAGGTTGTGGTGTAGATGTGTCCCTACCTGGGGGCGCTCTGTATCTAGTGAGGAGGACAGGTTGTGGTGTAGATGTGTCCCTACCTGGGGAGCTCTGTATCTAGTGAGGAGGACAGGTTGTGGTGTAGATGTCCCTACCTGGGTAGCTCTGTATCTAGTGAGGAGGACAGGTTGTGGTGTAGATGTGTCCCTACCTGGGGAGCTCTGTATCTAGTGAGGAGGACAGGTGTGGTGTAGATGTGTCCCTACCTGGGGAGCTCTGTATCTAGTGAGGAGGACAGGTTGTGGTGTAGATGTGTCCCTACCTGGGGAGCTCTGTATCTAGTGAGGAGGACAGGTTGTGGTGTAGATGTGTCCCTACCTGGGGAGCTCTGTATCTAGTGAGGAGGACAGGTTGTGGTGTAGATGTGTCCCTACCTGGGGAGCTCTGTATCTAGTGAGGAGGACAGGTTGTGGTGTAGATGTGTCCCTACCTGGGGAGCTCTGTATCTAGTGAGGAGGACAGGTTGTGGTGTAGATGTGTCCCTACCTGGGAGCTCTGTATCTAGTGAGGAGGACAGGTTGTGGTGTAGATGTGTCCCTACCTGGGGAGCTCTGTATCTAGTGAGGAGGACAGGTTGTGGTGTAGATGTGTCCCTACCTGGGGAGCTCTGTATCTAGTGAGGAGGACAGGTTGTGGTGTAGATGTGTCCCTACCTGGGGAGCTCTGTATCTAGTGAGGAGGACAGGTTGTGGTGTAGATGTGTCCCTACCTACCTGGGGAGCTCTGTATCTAGTGAGGAGGACAGGTTGTGGTGTAGATGTGTCCCTACCTGGGGAGCTCTGTATCTAGTGAGGAGGACAGGTTGTGGTGTAGATGTGTCCCTACCTGGGGAGCTCTGTATCTAGTGAGGAGGACAGGTTGTGGTGTAGATGTGTCCCTACCTGGGGAGCTCTGTATCTAGTGAGGAGGACAGGTTGTGGTGTAGATGTGTCCCTACCTGGGGAGCTCTGTATCTAGTGAGGAGGACAGGTTGTGGTGTAGATGTGTCCCTACCCGGGGAGCTCTGTATCTAGTGAGGAGGACAGGTTGTGGTGTAGATGTGTCCCTACCTGGGGAGCTCTGTATCTAGTGAGGGAGGACGGGTTGTGGTGTAGATGTGTCCCTACCTGGGGAGCTCTGTATCTAGTGAGGAGGACAGGTTGTGGTGTAGATGTGTCCCTACCTGGGGAGCTCTGTATCTAGTGAGGACAGGTTGTGGTGTAGATGTGTCCCTACCTGGGGAGCTCTGTATCTAGTGAGGAGGACAGGTTGTGGTGTAGATGTGTCCCTACCTGGGGAGCTCTGTATCTAGTGAGGAGGACAGGTTGTGGTGTAGATGTGTCCCTACCTGGGGAGCTCTGTATCTAGTGGGAGACAGGTTGTATCTAGTGAGGAGGACAGGTTGTGGTGTAGATGTGTCCCTACCTGGGGAGCTCTGTATCTAGTGAGGAGGACAGGTTGTGGTGTAGATGTGTCCCTACCTGGGGAGCTCTGTATCTAGTGAGGAGGACAGGTTGTGGTGTAGATGTGTCCCTACCTGGGGGAGCTCTGTATCTAGTGAGGAGGACAGGTTGTGGTGTAGATGTGTCCCTACCTGGGGAGCTCTGTATCTAGTGAGGAGGACAGGTTGTGGTGTAGATGTGTCCCCTACCTGGGTAGCTCTGTATCTAGTGAGGAGGACAGGTTGTGGTGTAGATGTGTCCCTACCAGGGAGCTCTGTATCTAGTGAGGAGGACAGGTTGTGGTGTAGATGTGTCCCTACCTGGGGAGCTCTGTATCTAGTGAGGAGGACAGGTTGTGGTGTAGATGTGTCCCCTACCTAGGGAGCTCTGTATCTAGTGAGGAGGACAGGTTGTGGTGTAGATGTGTCCCTACCTGGGGAGCTCTGTATCTGGTAGAGGAGGACAGGTTGTGGTGTAGATGTGTCCCTAGCTCCTGGGGAGGTTGTCTGTATACCTAGCTCTGAGGAGGACAGGTTGTGGTGTAGATGTGTCCCTACCTGGGGAGCTCTGTATCTAGTGAGGACAGGTTGTGGTGTAGATGTGTCCCTACCTGGGGAGCTCTGTATCTAGTGAGGAGGACAGGTTGTGGTGTAGATGTGTCCCTACCTGGGAGCTCTGTATCTAGTGAGGAGGACAGGTTGTGGTGTGTAGATGTGTCCCTACCTGGGGAGCTCTGTATCTAGTGAGGAGGACAGGTTGTGGTGTAAGATGTGTCCCCTACCTGGGGAGCTCTGTATCTAGTGAGGAGGACAGGTTGTGGTGTAGATGTGTCCCTACCTGGGGAGCTCTGTATCTAGTGAGGAGGACAGGTTGTGGTGTAGATGTGTCCCTACCTGGGGAGCTCTGTATCTAGTGAGGAGGACAGGTTGTGGTGTAGATGTGTCCCTACCTGGGGAGCTCTGTATCTAGTGAGGAGGACAGGTTGTGGTGTAGATGTGTCCCTACCTGGGGAGCTCTGTATCTAGTGAGGACAGGTTGTGGTGTAGATGTGTCCCTACCTGGGGAGCTCTGTATCTAGTGAGGAGGACAGGTTGTGGTGTAGATGTGTCCCTACCTGGGGAGCTCTGTCTAGTGAGGAGGACAGGTTGTGGTGTAGATGTGTCCCTACCTGGGGGAGCTCTGTAGTGAGGAGGACAGGTTGTGGTGTAGATGTGTCCCTACCTGGGAGCTCTGTATCTAGTGAGGAGGACAGGTTGTGGTGTAGATGTGTCCCTACCTGGGGAGCTCTGTATCTAGTGAGGAGGACAGGTTGTGGTGTAGATGTGTCCCTACCTAGAGACTCTGTATCTAGTGAGGAGGACAGGTTGTGGTGTTGATGTGTCCCTACCTGGGGAGCTCTGTATCTAGTGAGGAGGACAGGTTGTGGTGTAGATGTGTCCCTACCTGGGGAGCTCTGTATCTAGTGAGGAGGACAGGTTGTGGTGTAGATGTGTCCCTACCTGGGGAGCTCTGTATCTAGTGAGGAGGACAGGTTGTGGTGTAGATGTGTCCCTACCTGGGGAGCTCTGTATCTAGTGAGGAGGACAGGTTGTGGTGTAGATGTGTCCCTACCTGGGGAGCTCTGTATCTAGTGAGGGAGGACAGGTTGTGGTGTAGATGTGTCCCTACCTGGGGAGCTCTGTATCTAGTGAGGAGGACAGGTTGTGGTGTAGATGTGTCCCTACCTGGGGAGCTCTGTATCTAGTGAGGAGGACAGGTTGTGGTGTAGATGTGTCCCTACCTGGGGGAGCTCTGTATCTAGTGAGGAGGACAGGTTGTGGTGTAGATGTGTCCCTACCTGGGAGCTCTGTATCTAGTGAGGAGGACAGGTTGTGGTGTAGATGTGTCCCTACCTGGGGAGCTCTGTATCTAGTGAGGAGGACAGGTTGTGGTGTAGATGTGTCCCTACCTGGGGAGCTCTGTATCTAGTGAGGAGGACAGGTTGTGGTGTAGATGTGTCCCTACCTGGGGAGCTCTGTATCTAGTGTATCTAGGAGGACAGGTTGTGGTGTAGATGTGTCCCTACCTGGGGAGCTCTGTATCTAGTGAGGAGGACAGGTTGTGGTGGAGATGTGTCCCTACCTGGGGAGCTCTGTATCTAGTGAGGAGGACAGGTTGTGGTGTAGATGTGTCCCTACCTGGGGGCTCTGTATCTAGTGAGGAGGACAGGTTGTGGTGTAGATGTGTCCCTACCTGGGGAGCTCTGTATCTAGTGAGGAGGACAGGTTGTGGTGTAGATGTGTCCTATCTAGTGAGGGACAGGTTGTGGGGAGCTCTGTATCTGAAGTGAGGAGGACAGGTTGTGGTGTAGATGTGTCCCTACCTGGGGAAGCTCTGTATCTAGTGAGGAGGACAGGTTGTGGTGGAGATGTGTCCCTACCTGGGGCGCTCTGTGTATATCTGTACTCTGGTACGGAGGCCAGTTTGTGCGGGTCGTGGTGGTGAGACGGCGAGTCCCTCTCTAGAGACACTCTGGGGTCTGAAGACCACTGGAGGGGAGGGAGAGGAGACCCTGGTGGGTGGGGGGGCTAGGGCACTCCTAGAGAGGGGGAATGGTTAGGAATTAACACACTGCAAACACACCCCCTCCAGCGAACCACACCCCCTCCAGCGAAACCGCCCGCCCACCCCCTCCTCTCCAGACTGAGACTTTTCATGGTGAGAAGCGAACACACACTCAGGATTGTTTCAGACACACACCTTACTGAGGAGACTTACTTTGTTTCTGTCCAATCAGAAACGAGAGCAGAAGCAGAGAGGACAGAGGACAGAGAGGACAGAGTTAAACAGAAAGACAGATTATAACTGTTGAACTGACAGAGGAGGAGGAGGACAGAGTTAAACAGAAGGACAGATTATAAGGACTGACAGAGAGGACAGGAGAGGACAGAGGAAGACAGAAAGACAGAGAACTGAGAACTGAGAGAGAGAGGACAGAGAGGAGAGAGGACAGAGAGAGAGGACAGATTAGGAGTTGAACTGACAGAGAGAGAGAGAGAGAGAGAGAGACAGAGAATGAGGACAGAGAGGACAGAGGAGAGAGGACAGAGAGGACAGAGAGGAGAGACAGAGTTAAACAGAGAGAGAATGAGGACAGAAGAGGACAGAGGAGAGGACAGAGAGGACAGAGAGGAGAGAGGGAGAATGAGGACAGAGGACAGAGGATAGAGGAAGACAGAGGACAGAGGACAGAGGAGAGGAGAGAGGAGAGAATGAGGATTATAAGGATAGAGAGGAGAGAGGAGAGAATGAGGACAGAGGACAGAGAGGAGGCAGAAACAGACAGATTATAACTGAGGGTTTACAGGACAGAGAGGAGAGAGGACAGAGGAGGAGAGAGAGGAGGCAGAAACAGACAGATTATAACTGAGGGTTTACAGGTCAATACATCAAGGAGAGAGAGGAGAGAGAGGAGAGAGGGTGTTAAACAGACAGATTATAACTGAGGGTTTACAGGTCAATACATCAAGGAGAGAGAGAGGGATGAGGACAGAGAGGACAGAGAGGACAGAGAGGAGGCAGAAACAGACAGATTATAACTGAGGGTTTACAGGTCAATACATCAAGGAGGAGAGGAGAGAGGACAGAGAGGAGACAGGAGGAGGAGGCAGAAACAGACAGATTATAACTGAGGGTTTACAGGTCAATACATCAAGGAGAGAGAGACAGAGAGGAGGAGAGAGAGGGAGGCAGAAACAGACAGATTATAACTGAGGGTTTACAGGTCAATACATCAAGGAGACAGAGAGGAGGAGGACAGAAGACAGAGAGAGGAGGCAGAAACAGACAGATTATAACTGAGGGTTTACAGGTCAATACATCAAGGAGGGTCTGAAGAGAAGCTACTGTGTGTGCAGGCTTTTACTACAACCCTGCACTATAAACCACCTGGTTCTACTAACAGTTGCTCTTCACGAACTTGATTAGCTAGAGGTCAGGGTTCAGGGGTCGTACCTGGACGAGAGCGGTCCGAACGGCGTGCGGAAGCAGGCCACGCCCCTCTGCCGCCTCTTCCTGAAGGCTTGTTCCACCAGCTTGCCCTCGGAGGCCGAGTCCACGCGCCAGAAACTACCTTTCCCAGGCTCCTCCTGGCTACGAGCCACCTTCAGGAAGTAACGGTTCAGAGACAGGTTGTGGCGGATCGAGTTCTGGGAACAGAGGAAGGAGAGTCGGTGAAACTTCGGAGAGAGAATACAACGTTATATCAAAACCCTAGTTACCTGGGGGTAGGTGATGTGTCTAGTTACCTGGTAGTAGGTGATGTGTCTAGTTACCTGGTAGTTACCTGGGGGTAGGTGATGTGTCTAGTTACCTGGGTAGTAGGTGATGTGTCTAGTTACCTGGTAGTATGTGGTTACCTGGTAGTAGGTGATGTGTCTAGTTACCTGGTGGTGATGTGGGGTTGGTGATGTGTCTAGTTACCTGGTAGTAGGTGATGTGTCTAGTTACCTGGTGGTAGGTATGTGTCTAGTTACCTGGTGGTAGGTGATGTGTCTAGTTACCTGGTAGTAGGTGATGTGTCTAGTTACCTGGGGGTAGGTGATGTGTCTAGTTACCTGGTGGTAGGTGATGTGTCTAGTTACCTGGTAGTAGGGGTAGGTGATGTGTCTAGTTACCTGGGGGTAGGTGATGTGTCTAGTTACCTGGTGGTAGGTGATGTGTCTAGTTACCTGGTAGTAGGGGTAGGTGATGTGTCTAGTTACCTGGTGGTAGGGGTTGGTGATGTGTCTAGTTACCTGGTAGTAGGTGATGTGTCTAGTTACCTGGGGGTAGGTGATGCGTCTAGTTACCTAGTAGTAGGTGATGTGTCTAGTTACCTAGTAGTAGGTGATGTGTCTAGTTACCTGGTAGTAGGTGATGTGTCTAGTTACCTAGTAGTAGTGGTAGGTGATGTGTCTAGTTACCTGGTAGTAGGTGATGTGTCTAGTTACCTGGTAGTAGGTGATGTGTCTAGTTACCTGGTAGTAGGTGATGTGTCTAGTTACCTGGTGGTAGGTGATGTGTCTAGTTACCTGGTAGTAGGTGATGTGTCTAGTTACCTGGTAGTAGGGGTAGGTGATGTGTCTAGTTACCTGGTGGTAGGTGATGTGTCTAGTTACCTGGTAGTAGGTGATGTGTCTAGTTACCTGGGGGTAGGTGATGTGTCTAGTTACCTGGTGGTAGGTGATGTGTCTAGTTACCTGGTAGTAGGTGATGTGTCTAGTTACCTGGTGGTAGGTGATGTGTCTAGTTACCTGGTGGTAGGTGATGTGTCTAGTTACCTGGTAGTAGGTGATGTGTCTAGTTACCTGGGGGTAGGTGATGTGTCTAGTTACCTGGTAGTAGGTGATGTGTCTAGTTACCTAGTAGTAGGTGATGTGTCTAGTTACCTGGGGGTAGGTGATGTGTCTAGTTACCTGGTAGTAGGGGTAGGTGATGTGTCTAGTTACCTGGTAGTAGGTGATGTGTCTAGTTACCTAGTAGTAGGTGATGTGTCTAGTTACCTGGTAGTAGGTGATGTGTCTAGTTACCTGGTGGTAGGTGATGTGTCTAGTTACCTGGTGGTAGGTGATGTGTCTAGTTACCTGGTAGTAGGTGATGTGTCTAGTTACCTGGGGTAGGTGATGTGTCTAGTTACCTGGTAGGTGATGTGTCTAGTTACCTAGTAGTAGGTGATGTGTCTAGTTACCTGGGGGTAAGGTGATGTGTCTAGTTACCTGGTAGGGGTAGGTGATGTGTCTAGTTACCTGGTAGTAGGTGATGTGTCTAGTTACCTGGTAGTAGGTGATGTGTCTAGTTACCTGGTGGTAGGTGATGTGTCTAGTTACCTGGTGGTAGGTGATGTGTCTAGTTACCTGGGGGTAGGTGATGTGTCTAGTTACCTGGTAGTAGGTGATGTGTCTAGTTACCTGGTGGTAGGTGATGTGTCTAGTACCTGGTGGTAGGTGATGTGTCTAGTTACCTGGTAGTAGGTGATGTGTCTAGTTACCTGGGGGTGGGTGATGTGTCTAGTTACCTGGTAGTAGGTGATGTGTCTAGTTACCTGGTAGTAGGTGATGTGTCTAGTTACCTGGTAGTAGGTGATGTGTCTAGTTACCTGGTAGTAGGTGATGTGTCTAGTTACCTGGTAGTAGGTGATGTGTCTAGTTACCTGGTGGTAGGTGATGTGTCTAGTTACCTGGTAGTAGGTGATGTGTCTAGTTACCTGGTAGTAGGTGATGTGTCTAGTTACCTGGTAGTAGGTGATGTGTCTAGTTACCTGGTAGTAGGTGATGTGTCTAGTTACCTGGTAGTAGGGGTAGGTGATGTGTCTAGTTACCTGGTAGGTGATGTGTCTAGTTACCTGGGGGTAGGTGATGTGTCTAGTTACCTGGTGGTAGGTGATGTGTCTAGTTACCTGGGGGTAGGTGATGTGTCTAGTTACCTGGTAGTAGGTGATGTGTCTAGTTAGGTAGTAGGTGATGTGTCTAGTTACCTGGTAGTAGGTGATGTGTCTAGTTACCTGGTAGTAGGTGATGTGTCTAGTTACCTGGTAGTAGGTGATGTGTCTAGTTACCTAGTTACCTGGTGGTAGGTGATGTGTCTAGTTACCTGGTAGGGGTAGGTGATGTGTCTAGTTACCTGGTGGTAGGTGATGTGTCTAGTTACCTGGTAGGGTGTAGGTGATGTGTCTAGTTACCTGGGGTAGGTGATGTGTCTAGTTACCTGGGGGTAGGTGATGTGTCTAGTTACCTACCTGGGGTGGTTACCTGGTGATGTGTCTAGTTACCTGGGGGTAGGTGATGTGTCTAGTTACCTGGTGGTAGGTGATGTAGGTGATGTGTCTAGTTACCTAGGGGGTAGGTGATGTGTCTAGTTACCTGGTGGTAGGTGATGTGTCTAGTTACCTGGTGGTAGGTGATGTGTCTAGTTACCTGGGGGTAGGTGATGTGTCGAGTTAACTGGTAGTAGGTGATGTGTCTAGTTACCTGGTGGTAGGTGATGTGTCTGATTACCTGGTGGTGAGTGATGTGTCTAGTTACCTGGGGTAGGTGATGTGTCCAGTCATCTGGGGTAGGTGATGTGTCCAGTCACCCGGGGAATAGAGTGTCCAGTCACCCGGGGCAGGTGATGCGTCCAGTCATCTGGGCAGGATGCAACCAGCCACCCGGGGGCAGGTGACGTCCAGCTTCACTGGGGCAGGTGATGTGTCCAGTCACCCGGCGGTAGTGGTGACGCGTCCAGTCACCCGCGGCAGGTGATGCGTCCAGTCGACCGCGGTGGTGATGTGTCCAGTCACCCGGCAGTAGGCAGATGCGTCCAGTCACCCGGCGGTAGGTGATTGCGTCCAGTCAACCGGCAGCAGGCGACGTCCAGTCGACCGTGCAGGCGATCGCGTCCAGTCACCCGGGGGCATGACGCGTCCGCTTCATCCGGCAGTAGCGGCAGGGCAGATGCGTCCAGTCAACTGGGGGCAGGCGACGCGTCCAGTCACCCGCAGCAGTGGCAGGCGATGTGCGTCCAGTCATCCGGGGGCAGTGGTGACGCAGTCCAGACCCGGTGGCAGTATGATGTGTCCACTCCGGCAGTAGGCGATGCGTCCAGTCACCCGGGGTAGGGGCAGGTGATGTGTCCAGTCACTCCGGCAGCAGCGGTGGTAGGGTGATGCGTCCAGTTACCTGGGCGTAGGTGATGTGTCCAGTCACCTGGCAGTAGGTGATGTGTCATCACCTGGGGGTAGGTGATGCGGTCCAGTCACCTGGGGCAGGCGATGCGGTCCAGTCAATCTGGGCAGGGTGACGCAGTCCAGTCACCCGCGGCAGATGCGTCTGATAATGGTAGCAGGTGATGGTCGAGGCCGCCCGGTGCAGGTGACGTGTCCAGTTACCTGGGGCAGGTGATGTGTCCAGTTACCTGCAAAGTGATGTCCAGTCACCTGCAGGCAGACGCGTCCGTCACCCGGGCGCGACGTGTCTAGTTACCCGTAGCAGTGATGTGTTCAGTTACCCGGCAGTAGGTGATGTGTTCAGTTACCTGCAGTGGTAGGTGATGGTTCAGGTTACCTGGCGGCAGGTGATGGCGTCAGTTACCTGCGGTAGATGTGTCCAGTTACCCGGGTAGCAGGTGATGTGTCCAGTTACCCGCAGGTGATGTGTCCAGTTACCCGGGTAGTGAGGTGATGTTCATTACCTGCAGCAGGTGATGTGTTCAGTTACCCGGCAGTAGGTGATGTGTTCAGCTTACTGGGGTGTGATGTGTCTAGTTACCTGGGGGCAGGCATGCCGGTTACCCGGGGTAGGTGATGTGTCTAGTTACCTGGTGGTAGGTGATGTGTCTAGTTACCTGGGGGCAGAGGCGCTCCGCTACCTTAGTGATGTCGAAGTCACCCGGTGGTAGGTGATGTGTCTAGTTACCTGCGGGTAGGTGATGTGTCTAGCTACCTGCGGTGGCATAATACGTAACCGGGAAAACGGAAGTGTTGAT
>NW_027015616.1:0-11258 GCF_036934945.1 Oncorhynchus masou masou
CCCCTCTCCTCATACCATCTCTCCTTCCCATACCTCCTCCTCTCTCCCCTCTCTCATACCATCTCTCCTGTCCATACCTCCTCCCTTCTCCTCTTCATACCATCTCTCCTGTTCCATACCTCCTCCTCTCCCCCTCTCTCATACCATCTCTTCCTGTCCCTACCCTCCTCCTCTCTCCTCCTCTCTCATACCATCTCTCCTGTCCATACCTCCTCCTCTCTCCCCTCTCTCATACCATCTCCCTGTCCATACCTCCTCCTCCTCCCTCTCTCATACCATCTCTCCTTCCCATACCTCCTCCTCTCTCCCCCTCTCTCATACCATCTCTCCTGTCCATTCCTGCTTCTCTCTACCTCTCTCATACCATCTCTCCTGTCCATACCTTCTCTCTCTTTCCCTCTCTCATACCATCTCTTCTGTCCGTACCTGCTTCTCTCCCCTCTCTCATACCATCTCTCCTGTCCATACCTCCTCCTCTGTCCCCCTCTCTCATACCATCTCTCCTGTCCATACCTCCTACTCTCTCCCCTCTCATACCATCTCTCTTTGTCAGTGCCTCTTCCTTCTCTCCCTCTCTCATACCATCTCCCCTGTCCATACCTCCTCCTCTATCCCCCCTCTCGTACCATCTCTCCTTCCCATACCTACTACTCTCTCCTCCTCTCTCATACCATCTCTCCTGTCAGTGCCTCTTCCTCTCTCCCCTCTCTCATACCATCTCTCCTTCCCATACCTCCTCCTCTCTCCCCTCTCTCATACCATCTCTCCTGTCCATACCCTCCTCCTCTCTCCCTCTCTTTCATACCATCTCTCCTGTCCATACCTCCTCCTCTCTCCCCCTCTCTCATACCATCTCTTCTGTCCGTACCTCCTCCTCTCTCCCCTCTCTCATACCATCTCTCCTGTCCATACCTCCTCCCTCTCTCCCCCTCTCTCCATACCATCTCTCCTGTCCATACCTCCTCCCTCTCTCCCTCTCTCTCATACCATCTCTCCTTCCCATACCTCCTCCTCTCTCCCCCTCTCTCATACCATCTCTCCTGTCCATACCTCCTCCTCTCTCCCCCTCTCTCATACCATCTCTCCTGTCCGATACCTTCTCCCTCTCTCCCCTCTCTCATACCATCTCTCCTGTCCATACCTCCTCCTCTCTCCCCTCTCATACCATCTCTTCTGTCCATACCTCCTCCTCTCTCCCCTCTCTCATACCATCTCTCCTGTCCATACCTCCTCCCTCTCTCCCCCTCTCTCATACCATCTCTCCTTCCCATACCTCCCCCTCTCTCCCCCTCTCCTCATACCATCTCTCCTGTCCATACCTCCTCCTCTCTCCCCTCTCTCATACCATCTCTCCTGTCCGTACCTCCTCCTCTCTCTCCCTCTCTCATACCATCTCTCCTGTCCATACCTCCCTCCTCTCTCCCCCTCTCTCATACCATCTCTCCTGTCCATACCTCCTCCTCTCCCCTCTCTCATACCATCTCTCCTGTCCATTCCTGCTTCTCTCTCTACCTCTCTCATACCATCTCTCCTGTCCATACCTTCTTCTCTTTCCCCCTCTCTCATACCATCTCTTCTGTCCGTACCTGCTTCTCTCTCCCCTCTCTCATACCATCTCTCCTGTCCATACCTCCTCCTCTGTCCCCCTCTCTCATACCATCTCTCCTGTCCATACCTCCTACTCTCTCCCCTCTCTCATACCATCTCTCTTGTCAGTGCCTCTTCCTCCTCTCCCCTCTCTCATACCATCTCCCCTGTCCATACCTCCTCCTCTATCCCCCCTCTCGTACCATCTCTCCTTCCCATACCTACTACTCTCTCCTCCTCTCTCATACCATCTCTCCTGTCAGTGCCTCTTCCTCTCTCCCCCTCTCTCATACCATCTCTCCTTCCCATACCTCCTCCTCTCTCCCCTCTCTCATACCATCTCTCCTGTCCATACCTCCTCCTCTCTCCCTCTCTTTCATACCATCTCTCCTGTCCTATACCCTCCTCCTCTCTCCCCCTCTCTCATACCATCTCTTCTGTCCGTACCTCCTCCTCTCTCCCCTCTCTCATACCATCTCTCCTGTCCATACCTCCTCCCTCTCCCCCTCTCTCATACCATCTCTCCTGTCCATACCTCCTCCTCTCTCCCCTCTCTCATACCATCTCTCCTTCCCATACCTCCTCCTCTCTCCCCCTCTCTCATACCATCTCTCCTGTCCATTCCTGCTTCTCTCTCTACCTCTCTCATACCATCTCTCCTGTCCATACCTTCTCTCTTCCCTCTCTCCATACCATCTCTTCTGTCCGTACCTGCTTCTCTCTCTCCCTCTCTCATACCATCTCTCCTGTCCATACCTCCTCCTCTGTCCCCCTCTCTCATACCATCTCTCCTGTCCATACCTCCTACTCTCTCCCTCTCTCATACCATCTCTCTTGTCAGTGCCTCTTCCTCTCTCCCCTCTCTCCATACCATCTCCCCTGTCCATACCTCCTCCTCTATCCCCCTCTCTCGTACCATCTCTCCTTCCCATACCTACTACTCTCTCCTCCTCTCTCATACCATCTCTCCTGTCAGTGCCTCTTCCTCTCTCCCCTCTCTCATACCATCTCTCCTTCCCATACCTCCTCCTCTCTCCCCCTCTCTCATACCATCTCTCCTGTCCATACCTCCTCCCTCTCTCCCTCTCTTTCATACCATCTCTCCTGTCCATACCTCCTCCTCTCTCCCCCTCTCTCATACCATCTCTTCTGTCCGTACCTCCTCCTCTCTCCCCCTCTCTCATACCATCTCTCCTGTCCATACCTCCTCCTCTCTCCCCCTCTCTCATACCATCTCTCCTGTCCATACCTCCTCCTCTCTCCCTCTCTCATACCATCTCTCCTTCCCATACCTCCTCCTCTCTCCCCCTCTCTCATACCATCTCTCCTGTCCATTCCTGCTTCTCTCTACCTCTCTCATACCATCTCTCCTGTCCATACCTTCTTCTCTTTCCCCCTCTCTCATACCATCTCTTCTGTCCGTACCTGCTTCTCTCTCCCCCTCTCTCATACCATCTCTCCTGTCCATACCTCCTCCTCTGTCCCCTCTCTCATACCATCTCTCCTGTCCATACCTCCTACTCTCTCCCCCTCTCATACCATCTCTCTTGTCAGTGCCTCTTCCTCTCTCCCCCTCTCTCATACCATCTCCCCTGTCCATACCTCCTCCTCTATCCCCCTCTCTCGTACCATCTCTCCTTCCCATACCTACTACTCTCTCCTCCTCTCTCATACCATCTCTCCTGTCAGTGCCTCTTCCTCTCTCCCCTCTCTCATACCATCTCTCCTTCCCATACCTCCTCCTCTCTCCCCCTCTCTCATACCATCTCTCCTGTCCATACCTCCTCCTCTCTCCCTCTCTTTCATACCATCTCTCCTGTCCATACCTCCTCCTCTCTCCCCCTCTCTCATACCATCTCTTCTGTCCGTACCTCCTCCTCTCTCCCTCTCTCATACCATCTCTCCTGTCCATACCTCCTCCTCTCTCCCCCTCTCTCATACCATCTCTCCTGTCCATACCTCCTCCTCTCTCCCCCTCTCTCATACCATCTCTCCTTCCCATACGCCTCCTCCTCTCTCCCCCTCCTCTCATACCATCTCTCCTGTCCATACCTCCTCCTCTCTCCCCCTCTCTCATACCATCTCTCCTGTCCATACCTCCTCCTCTCTCCCCTCTCTCATACCATCTCTCTTGTCAGTGCCTCTTCCTCTCTCTCCCTCTCTCATACCATCTCCCCTGTCCATACCTCCTCCTCTCTCCCCCTCTCGTACCATCTCTCCTGTCCCATACCTACTCCTCTCTCCTCCTCTCTCATACCATCTCTCCTGTCCAGTGCCTCTTCCTCTCTCCCCCTCTCTCATACCATCTCTCCTTCCCATACCTCCTCCTCTCTCCCTCTCTCTCATACCATCTCTCCTGTCCATACCTCCTCCTCTCCTCCCTCTCTTTCATACCATCTCTCCTGTCCATACCCTCCTCCTCTCTCCCCCTCTCTCATACCATCTCTTCTGTCCGTACCTCCTCCCCTCTCCCCTCTCTCCATACCATCTCTCCTGTCCATACCTCCTCCTCTCTCCCCCTCTCTCATACCATCTCTCCTGTCCATACCTCCTCCTCTCTCCCCCTCTCTCATACCATCTCTCCTGTCCCATACCTCCTCCTCTCTCCCTCTCTCATACCATCTCTCCTGTCCATTCCTGCTTCTCTCTCTACCTCTCTCATACCATCTCTCCTGTCCATACCTTCTTCTCTTTCCCCTCTCTCATACCATCTCTTCTGTCCGTACCTGCTTCTCTCTCCCCCTCTCTCATACCATCTCTCCTGTCCATACCTCCTCCTCTGTCCCCCTCTCTCATACCATCTCTCCTGTCCATACCTCCTACTCTCTCCCCCTCTCTCATACCATCTCTCTTGTCAGTGCCTCTTCCTCTCTCCCCTCTCTCATACCATCTCCCCTGTCCATACCTCCTCCTCTATCCCCCTCTCTCGTACCATCTCTCCTTCCCATACCTACTCTCTCCTCCTCTCTCATACCATCTCTCCTGTCAGTGCCTCTTCCTCTCTCCCCTCTCTCATACCATCTCTCCTTCCCATACCTCCTCCTCTCTCCCCTCTCATACCATCTCTTCCTGTCCATACCTCCTCCTCCCTCTTTCATACCATCTCTCCTGTCCATACCTCCTCCTCTCTCTCCTCTCATACCATCTCTTCTGTCCGTACTCCTCCCCTCTCTCCCCTCTCTCCATACCATCTCTCCTGTCCATACCTCCTCCTCTCTCCCCTCTCTCATACCATCTCTCCTGTCCATACCTCCTCCTCTCTCCCCCCCTCTCTCTATACCATCTCTCCTTCCCATACCCCTCCTCTCCTCCCCTCTCTCATACCATCTCTCCTGTCCATTCCTGCTTCTCTACCTCTCTCATACCATCTCTCCTGTCCATACCTTCTTTCTTCCCCCTCTCTCTCATACCATCTCTTCTGTCCGTACCTGCTTCTCTCTCCTCTCTCATACCATCTCTCCTGTCCATACTCCTCCCCTCTGTCCCCTCTCTCATACCATCTCTCCTGTCCATACCTCCTACTCTCTCCCTCTCATACCATCTCTTGTCAGTGCCTCTTTCCTCTCTCCCCCTCCCCCTCTCCCCTGTCCATACCATCTCCCTCTCCCATACCTACTACTCCTCTCCTCCTCCATACCATCCTCCTATCCCCCCTCACCATCTCTCCTTCCCCATACCTACTACTCCTCTCTCCCCTCTCTCATACCATCTCCTGTCAGTGCCTCTCTCCCTCTCTTTCATACCATCTCTCCTCCTCCTCCTCTCTCCCCTCTCTCATACCATCTCTCCTTCCCATACCTCCCTCTCTCCCCCTCTCTCATACCATCTCTTCCTGTCCGTACCTCCTCCTCTCTCCCCTCTCTTCATACCATCTCTCCCTGTCCATACCTCCATACCCTCTTCTGTCCTCTCCCCCCTCCCCTCTCTCATACCATCTCTCCTGTCCATACCTCCTCCTCTCTCCCCTCTCTCATACCATCTTCCTTCCATACCTCCTCCTTCTCCCCCTCTCATACCATCTCTCCTTCCCATACCTCCTCCCTCTCTCCCCCTCTCTCATACCATCTCTCCTGTCCATACCTCCTCTCCTCTCTCCATACCATCTCTCCTGTCCGTATCTCCTCTCTCTCCTCTCCATCATCTCCCTGTCCATACCTCCTCCTCTCTCCCCCTCTCTCATACCATCTCTTCTGTCCATACCTCCCTCCTCTCTCCCCTCTCATACCATCTCTCCTGTCCATACCTCCTCCCTCTCTCCCCCTCTCTCATACCATCTCTCCTTCCCATACCATACCATCTCTCCTGTCCATACCTCCTCCCTCCTCTCATACCATCTCTCCTGTCCGTACCTCCTCCCTCTCCCTCTCTCATACCATCTCTCCTGTCCATACCTCCCTCTACCTCTCCCCCCTCTCTCATACCATCTCTCCTGTCCATACCTCCTCCCTCTCCCCCTCTCTCATACCATCTCTCCCTGTCCATACCTCCTCCTCTCTCCCCTCTCTCATACCATCTCTCCTGTCCATTCCTGCTTCTCTCTCTACCTCTCTCATACCATCTCTCCTGTCCATACCTTCTTCTCTTTTCCCCCTCTCATACCATCTCTTCTGTCCGTACCTGCTTCTCTCTCCCCTCTCTCATACCATCTCTCCTGTCCATACCTCCTCCTCTGTCCCCCTCTCTCATACCATCTCTCCTGTCCATACCTCCCACTTCTCCCCCCTCTCATACCATCTCTCTTGTCAGTGCCTGTTCCTCCTCTCCCCTCTCTCATACCATCTCCCCTGTCCATACCTCCTCCTCTATCCCCCCTCTCGTACCATCTCCTTCCCATACCTACTACTCTCTCCTCCTCTCCATACCATCTCTCCTGTCAGTGCCTCTTCCTCTCTCCCCTCTCTCATACCATCTCTCCTTCCCATACCTCCTCCTCTCTCCCCCTCTCTCATACCATCTCTCCTGTCCATACCTCCTCCTCTCTCCCTCTCTTTCATACCATCTCTCCTGTCCATACCTCCTCCTCTCTCCCCCTCTCTCATACCATCTCTTCTGTCCGTACTCTCCTCCTCTCTCCCTCTCTCATACCATCTCTCCTGTCCATACCTCCTCCTCTCTCCCCCTCTCTCATACCATCTCTCCTGTCCATACCTCCTCCTCTCTCCCCCTCTCTCATACCATCTCTCCTTCCCATACCTCCTCCTCTCTCCCCTCTCTCATACCATCTCTCCTGTCCATTCCTGCTTCTCTCTCTACCTCTCTCATACCATCTCTCCTGTCCATACCTTCTTCTCTTTCCCCCTCTCTCATACCATCTCTTCTGTCCGTACCTGCTTCTCTCTCCCCTCTCTCATACCATCTCTCCTGTCCATACCTCCTCCTCTGTCCCCCTCTCTCATACCATCTCTCCTGTCCATACCTCCTACTCTCTCCCCCTCTCTCATACCATCTCTCTTGTCAGTGCCTCTTCCTCTCTCCCCTCTCTCATACCATCTCCCCTGTCCATACCTCCTCCTCTATCCCCCTCTCTCGTACCATCTCTCCTTCCCATACCTACTACTCTCTCCTCCTCTCTCATACCATCTCTCCTGTCAGTGCCTCTTCCTCTCTCCCCTCTCTCATACCATCTCTCCTTCCCATACCTCCTCCTCTCTCCCCCTCTCTCATACCATCTCTCCTGTCCATACCTCCTCCTCTCTCCCTCTCTTTCATACCATCTCTCCTGTCCATACCTCCTCCTCTCTCCCCCTCTCTCATACCATCTCTTCTGTCCGTACCTCCTCCTCTCTCCCTCTCTCATACCATCTCTCCTGTCCATACCTCCTCCTCTCTCCCCCTCTCTCATACCATCTCTCCTGTCCATACCTCCTCCTCTCTCTCCCTCTCTCATACCATCTCTCCTTCCCATACCTCCTCCTCTCTCCCCCTCTCTCATACCATCTCTCCTGTCCATACCTCCTCCTCTCTCCCCCTCTCTCATACCATCTCTCCTGTCCGTACCTTCTCCTCTCTCCCTCTCTCATACCATCTCTCCTGTCCATACCTCCTCCTCTCTCCCCCTCTCTCATACCATCTCTTCTGTCCATACTCCTCCTCCTCTCTCCCCCTCTCTCATACCATCTCTCCTGTCCATACCTCCTCCTCTCTCCCCCTCTCTCATACCATCTCTCCTTCCCATACCTCCTCCTCTCTCCCCCCTCTCTCATACCATCTCTCCTGTCCATACCTCCTCCTCTCTCCCCTCTCTCATACCATCTCTCCTGTCCGTACCTCCTCCTCTCTCCCCTCTCTCATACCATCTCTCCTGTCCATACCTCCTCCTCTCTCCCCCTCTCTCATACCATCTCTCCTGTCCATACCTCCTCCTCTCTCCCCTCTCTCATACCATCTCTCCTGTCCATTCCTGCTTCTCTCTCTACCTCTCTCATACCATCTCTCCTGTCCATACCTTCTTCTCTTTCCCCCTCTCTCATACCATCTCTTCTGTCCGTACCTGCTTCTCTCTCCCCCTCTCTCATACCATCTCTCCTGTCCATACCTCCTCCTCTGTCCCCCTCTCTCATACCATCTCTCCTGTCCATACCTCCTACTCTCTCCCCTCTCTCATACCATCTCTCTTGTCAGTGCCTCTTCCTCTCTCCCCTCTCTCATACCATCTCCCCTGTCCATACCTCCTCCTCTATCCCCCTCTCTCGTACCATCTCTCCTTCCCAGACCTACTACTCTCTCCTCATCTCTCATACCATCTCTCCTGTCAGTGCCTCTTCCTCTCTCCCCCTCTCTCATACCATCTCTCCTTCCCATACCTCCTCCTCTCTCCCCCTCTCTCATACCATCTCTCCTGTCCATACCTCCTCCTCTCTCCCTCTCTTTCATACCATCTCTCCTGTCCATACCTCCTCCTCTCTCCCCCTCTCTCATACCATCTCTTCTGTCCGTACCCTCCTCCTCTCTCCCCTCTCTCATACCATCTCTCCTGTCCATACCTCCTCCTCTCTCCCCCTCTCTCATACCATCTCTCCTGTCCATACCTCCTCCTCTCTCCCCCTCTCTCATACCATCTCTCCTTCCCATACCTCCTCCTCTCTCCCCCTCTCTCATACCATCTCTCCTGTCCATTCCTGCTTCTCTCTCTACCTCTCTCATACCATCTCTCCTGTCCATACCTTCTTCTCTTTCCCCCTCTCTCATACCATCTCTTCTGTCCGTACCTGCTTCTCTCTCCCCCTCTCTCATACCATCTCTCCTGTCCATACCTCCTCCTCTGTCCCCCTCTCTCATACCATCTCTCCTGTCCATACCTCCTACTCTCTCCCCCTCTCTCATACCATCTCTCTTGTCAGTGCCTCTTCCTCTCTCCCCCTCTCTCATACCATCTCCCCTGTCCATACCTCCTCCTCTATCCCCCTCTCTCGTACCATCTCTCCTTCCCATACCTACTACTCTCTCCTCCTCTCTCATACCATCTCTCCTGTCAGTGCCTCTTCCTCTCTCCCTCTCTCATACCATCTCTCCTTCCCATACCTCCTCCTCTCTCCCCCTCTCTCATACCATCTCTCCTGTCCATACCTCCTCCTCTCTCCCTCTCTTTCATACCATCTCTCCTGTCCATACCTCCTCCTCTCTCCCCCCTCTCTCATACCATCTCTTCTGTCCGTACCTCCTCCTCTCTCCCTCTCTCATACCATCTCTCCTGTCCATACCTCCTCCTCTCTCCCCCTCTCTCATACCATCTCTCCTGTCCATACCTCCTCCTCTCTCCCCCTCTCTCATACCATCTCTCCTTCCCATACCTCCTCCTCTCTCCCCCTCTCTCATACCATCTCTCCTGTCCATACCTCCTCCTCTCTCCCCTCTCTCATACCATCTCTCCTGTCCGTACCTTCTCCTCTCTCTCCTCTCTCATACCATCTCTCCTGTCCATACCTCCTCCTCTCTCCCCCTCTCTCATACCATCTCTTCTGTCCATACCTCCTCCTCTCTCCCCTCTCTCATACCATCTCTCCTGTCCATACCTCCTCCTCTCTCCCCCTCTCTCATACCATCTCTCCTTCCCATACCTCCTCCTCTCTCCCCTCTCTCATACCATCTCTCCTGTCCATACCTCCTCCTCTCTCCCCTCTCTCATACCATCTCTCCTGTCCGTACCTCCTCCTCTCTCCCCCTCTCTCATACCATCTCTCCTGTCCATACCTCCTCCTCTCTCCCCTCTCTCATACCATCTCTCCTGTCCATACCTCCTCCCTCTCTCCCCCTCTCTCATACCATCTCTCCTGTCCATACCTCCTCCTCTCTCTCCTCTCTCATACCATCTCTCCTGTCCATACCTGCTTCTCTCTCTACCTCTCTCATACCATCTCTCCTGTCCATACCTTCTTCTCTTTCCCCCTCTCTCATACCATCTCTTCTGTCCGTACCTGCTTCTCTCTCCCCCTCTCTCATACCATCTCTCCTGTCCATACCTCCTCCTCTGTCCCCCTCTCTCATACCATCTCTCCTGTCCATACCTCCTACTCTCTCCCCCTCTCTCATACCATCTCTCTTGTCAGTGCCTCTTCCTCTCTCCCCCTCTCTCAAACCATCTCCCTGTCCATACCTGCTTCTCTCTCCCCTCTCTCATACCATCTCTCCTGTCCGTACCTGCTTCTCTCTCCCCCTCTCTCATACCATCTCTCCTGTCCATACCTCTTCCTCTCTCCCCCTCTCTCATACCATCTCTCCTGTCCATACCTCCTCCTCTTCTCCCCTCTCTCATACCATCTCTCCTGTCCATACCTCCTCCTCTCTCCCCCTCTCATACCATCTCTCCTGTCCATACTTGCTCCTCTCTCCCCCTCTCTCATACCATCTATTCTGTCCAAACCTCCTCCTCTCTCATACCTCTCTCCTGTCCATACCTCCTCCTCTCTCCCCCTCTCTCATACCATCTCTTCTGTCCGTACCTCCTCCTCTGTCCCCTCTCTCATACCATCTCTCCTGTCCATTCCTGCTTCTCTCTCTACCTCTCTCATACCATCTCTCCTGTCCATACCTTCTTCTCTTTCCCCCTCTCTCATACCATCTCTTCTGTCCGTACCTGCTTCTCTCTCCCCTCTCTCATACCATCTCTCCTGTCCATACCTCCTCCTCTGTCCCCCTCTCTCATACCATCTCTCCTGTCCATACCTCCTACTCTCTCCCCCTCTCTCATACCATCTCTCTTGTCAGTGCCTCTTCCTCTCTCCCCCTCTCTCATACCATCTCCCCTGTCCATACCTCCTCCTCTATCCCCCCTCTCGTACCATCTCTCCTTCCCATACCTACTACTCTCTCTCCTCCTCTCTCATACCATCTCTCCTGTCAGTGCCTCTTCCTCTCTCCCCCTCTCTCATACCATCTCTCCTTCCCATACCTCCTCCCCTCTCCCCCTCTCTCATACCATCTCTCCTGTCCATACCTCCTCCTCTCCCTCTCTTTCATACCATCTCTCCTGTCCATACCTCCTCCCTCTCTCCCCTCTCTCATACCATCTCTTCTGTCCGCACCTGCCTCCTCTCTCCCCTCTCTCATACCATCTCTCCTGTCCATACCTCCTTCCTCTCTCCCCCTCTCTCATACCATCTCTCCTGTCCATACCCTCCTCCTTTCTCCCCTCTCTATACCATCTCTCCTGTCCCCATACCTCCTCCTCTCTC
>NW_027015617.1:0-11257 GCF_036934945.1 Oncorhynchus masou masou
GTAGTTGGTACTGGGGTAGTTGCTACCGGCTTAGTTGGTAATGGGGTAGTTAATACTTCGGTCAAATTGGTAGTTGGAGATGTTGTTGCACTGACTACTGGGGTAGTTGGAGGAGCTGTTGTGTTGACTACTGGGGTAGATGGAGTTGCTGTTGTGTTGACTATGGGTGTAGTTGAAGGAGCTGTTGTGTTGACTATGGGGGTAGTTGAAGGAGCTGTTGTGTTGACTATTGGGGTAGTTGACAACGATGGGGTTGTAGTTGACACTTGGGTAGTTGGTACTGGGGTAGTTGCTACCGGCTTAGTTGGTAATGGGGTAGTTAATACTTCGGTCAAATTGGTAGTTGGAGATGTTGTTGCACTGACTACTGGGGTAGTTGGAGGAGCTGTTGTGTTGACTACTGGGGTAGATGGAGTTGCTGTTGTGTTGACTATGGGTGTAGTTGAAGGAGCTGTTGTGTTGACTATGGGGGTAGTTGAAGGAGCTGTTGTGTTGACTATGGGGGTAGTTGAAGGAGCTGTTGTGTTGACTATTTGGGTAGTTGACAACGATGGGGTTGTAGTTGACACTTGGGTAGTTGGTACTGGGGTAGTTGCTACCGGCTTAGTTGGTAATGGGGTAGTTAATACTTCGGTCAAATTGGTAGTTGGAGATGTTGTTGCACTGACTACTGGGGTAGTTGGAGGAGCTGTTGTGTTGACTACTGGGGTATTTGGAGTTGCTGTTGTGTTGACTATGGGTGTAGTTGAAGGAGCTGTTGTGTTGACTATTGGGGTAGTTGACAACGATGGGGTTGTAGTTGACACTTGGGTAGTTGGTACTGGGGTAGTTGCTACCGGCTTAGTTGGTAATGGGGTAGTTAATACTTCGGTCAAATTGGTAGTTGGAGATGTTGTTGCACTGACTACTGGGGTAGTTGGAGGAGCTGTTGTGTTGACTACTGGGGTAGATGGAGTTGCTGTTGTGTTGACTATGGGTGTAGTTGAAGGAGCTGTTGTGTTGACTATTTGGGTAGTTGACAACGATGGGGTTGTAGTTGACACTTGGGTAGTTGGTACTGGGGTAGTTGCTACCGGCTTAGTTGGTAATGGGGTAGTTAATACTTCGGTCAAATTGGTAGTTGGAGATGTTGTTGCACTGACTACTGGGGTAGTTGGAGGAGCTGTTGTGTTGACTACTGGGGTAGATGGAGTTGCTGTTGTGTTGACTATGGGTGTAGTTGAAGGAGCTGTTGTGTTGACTATGGGGGTAGTTGAAGGAGCTGTTGTGTTGACTATTGGGGTAGTTGACAACGATGGGGTTGTAGTTGACACTTGGGTAGTTGGTACTGGGGTAGTTGCTACCGGCTTAGTTGGTAATGGGGTAGTTAATACTTCGGTCAAATTGGTAGTTGGAGATGTTGTTGCACTGACTACTGGGGTAGTTGGAGGAGCTGTTGTGTTGACTACTGGGGTATTTGGAGGAGCTGTTGTGTTGACTACTGGGGTATTTGGAGTTGCTGTTGTGTTGACTATGGGTGTAGTTGAAGGAGCTGTTGTGTTGACTATTGGGGTAGTTGACAACGATGGGGTTGTAGTTGATGGTGTTGAAGTTGTATTGCTTTGTGTTACAGGTCCTGATGTGACATTGACAGCACTTTGGGCTGATGTTAACACATTTATGGGCGCTGATGTTCCACTGGGCACTATGTGTGTTGTTGACAGGTTCAGAGGATCCGATGTTGCATTGACAACCATGTTTGTGGTTGACCTGTTTGAGGGGGCCGAAGTTGCGTTCATGACCATATACGGTGTTGATATTGGAGGATCTGGAGTATTCGTTGTAGCTGAGTCAACTCCTGGAAGACACAAATCATCAGATATCATTATGTGTGAATAGCAGAAGATGTATTGATGTTAAAGAAAAAATAAACATTAAGCATCGCACACAGCTTTGACAACATCTGATCACTGTTAACGATCAAAATTGTATTGTGACATGACAAGGTAGAATAGATTACTTGATGTCCAATCAATAATCGTTTATAGGAATTTGTTTCAGTTGTTATAATATGTTATAATGTAATGTTAAAGTAATATAGATAAATATAATTAATTGAATACACTCATACTTAGGACAGTAAAATGCAGATATATAAAGAAGTGCAGCTGTATTGCAACTTGATATTTAAAACACTTGAGGTAGAGAGAGTGCAGGGAAATACTAGGTAGCTTAGAGTTCAGAATATTACGGTGTCATACTTGTTGCCACAATAGAAGTTGTGTTCACTGGGAGAGAGAAATCAGAGCTGTTGCTTGAGACATTCTCTATCAAGGTTGCAACCACTGCACTGGACTCAGGGACTGAGCTGGCATTGTTAAATATCAGCTTAGCATCTACCACAACCGAACCTTGACTGGAAAAAAAGAAAAACAATTAATATGATACCATCAGTAAAGCAAATTCATATTTAAATGCTATGACAAATATGAACACTACCACAATTTAATGATTTCCCTTTAAATTAATTGATGAATACAATGTCTATCTTAAAATGTATTCCAATAATGGCCCAAAATAAAAACTCAAGAATAACTAAGTACCTGAAACCTAGAACCTCTGTGCGATTAAAACTGGATCCAAATTTGTTTCGATAAACTCTGTCCAGCTGTAAAAGTAATATAAGCAATTTTAGCAATTTATCTTGAGAACTGAAACGTTGACATAAACAATTTGAGGGAATGTGTTTGACATATAATGACAAATATAAAAACTTATTTGGGGGATGAAATGCCCCTTTAAGATCCTGACAGCTGTACAACTGAAGATGAACAGTATTATTAAAAGAGTGGAAAGTAAAACAGAATTTACCGCTGTAGCCACAGTACTTGCTAATGCTTTGAAAGCTGGTGAAGAAACATTTTTCAAATCTGCTTTGAAGTTTTGCTCCAATTTGAAGTCCAACTTAACCTCTGGTGGTGGAGGGGCAGGTGTTCTGATAGTAGTTGAGGAACCAGTTGTAACTGTGGTCAGAGCAACTGTGGTTGTTCGTGGAGTAGCTGTGGTTGTTGTGGGAGAAGCTGTGGTTGTTGTGGGAGCAGCTGTGGTTGTTGTGGGAACAGCTGTGGTTGTTGTGGGAGCAGCTGTGGTTGTTGTGGGAGCAGCTGTGGTTGTTGAGGGAGCAGATGTGGTTGTTTGTAAAACAGCTGTGGTTGTTGTGGGGGCCGCTGTGGTTGTTATGAGGGAAGATGTTGTTGTGCTCGTGGCAGCTGTGGTTGTTTTTGGAACATCTGGGGTTGTTGGGGGACCAGCTGTGGTTGTTGGGGGAGCAGCTGTGGTTGTTGTGAGAGCAGCTGTGGCTGTTGTGGGAGCAGATGTGGTTGTTGTGGGAGCAGCTGTGGTTGTTGTGGGAGCAGCTGTGGTTGTTGAGGGAGCAGATGTGGTTGTTTGTAGAACAACTGTGGTTGTTGTGGGGGCCGCTGTGGTTGTTGGAGCAGTTATGGTTGTTATATCCGCAGCTGTTGATGTCGTAGCAGCAGCTGTGGTTGTTGTGGAAGCAGCTAGGGTTGTTGTGGAAGCAGCTAGGGTTGTTGTGGGAGCAGCTGTGGTTGTTGTTGGAGCAGCTGTGGTTGTTGTTGGAGCAGCTGTGGTTGTTGTTGGAGCAGCTGTGGTTGTTGTTGGAGCAGCTGTGGTTGTTGTTGGAGCAACTATGGTAGTTATGGGAGCAGTTGTTGTTGTCGAAGCAGCAGCTGTGGTTGTTGTGGAAGCAGCTAGGGTTGTTGTTGGAGCAGCTGTGGTTGTTAGGGAAGCAGCTGTGGTTGTTGTGAGAGCAGCTATGGTAGTTATGGGAGCAGCTGTGGTTGTTGTTGGAGCAGCTGTGGTTGTTATAGCGGCAGCTGTTGTTGTCGTAGCAGCAGATGTGGTTGTTGTGGGAGCAGCTAGGGTTGTTGTGGGAGCAGATGTGGTTGTTTGTAGAACAGCTGTGGTTGTTGTGGGGGCCGCTGTGGTTGTTGTTAGAGCAGCTGTGGTTGTTGTTAGAGCAGCTGTGGTTGTTGTGGGGGCCGCTGTGGTTGTTGTTGGAACAGTTGTGGTTGTTGTGTGAGCAACTGTGGGTGTTGAGGGAGCAGATGAGGTTGTTGTGGGAGCAGATGTGGTTGTTTGTGGAACAACTGTGGTTGTGGTGGGAGCAGCTGTGGATGTTGTGGGAGTAACTGAGGTTGTTGTGGGAGTAACTGTGGTTGTTGTGGGAGTAACTGTGGTTGTTGTGGGAGTTACTGTGGTTGTTGTGGGAGCTGCTGTGGTTGTTGTGAGAGCAGCTGAGGTTGTTAGGGGAGCAGCTGTGGTTGTTGTTGGCACAGCTGTGGTTGTTGAGGGAGCAGATGTGGTTGTTTGTAGAACTGCTGTGGTTGTTGTGGGGGCCGCTATGGTTGTTGTGAGAGCAGATATGGTTGTTTTGGGAGCAGCTGTGGTTGTTGTTGGAGCAGTTATGGTTGTTATAGCCGCTGTTGATGTCGTAGCAGCAGCTGTGGTTGTTGTGGGAGCAGCTAGGGTTGTTGTGGGAGAAGATGTGGTTGTTGTTGGAGCCGCTGTGGTTGTTGTTGGAGCAGCTGTGGGTGTTGTTGGAGCAGCTGTGGTTGTTGTTGGACCAGTTATGGTTGTTGTAGGAACAGCTAAGGTAGTTGTGGGAGCAGCTGTGGTTGCTGTGGGAGCAGCTGTGGTTGTTGTGGGAGGAACTGTGGTTGTTGTGGGAGCAACTGTGGTTGTTGTGAGACCAGCTGTGGTTGTTAGGGGAGCAGCTGTGGTTGTTGTTGGAGCTGTTATGGTTGTTATAGCTGCAGCTGTTGTCGTCGTAGCAGCAGGTTGTTATGAACCTGGGTTGTTATGAGGGAACCTGTGGTTGTTATGAGGGAACCTGTGGTTGTTGTGGGGGCAGCTGTGGTTGTTGTGGGGGCAGCTGTGGTTGTTGTGGGGGCAGCTGTGGTTGTTGTTAGAGCAGCTGTGGTTGTTGTTGGACCAGTTATGGTTGTTGTAGGAACAGCTAAGGTAGTTGTGGGAGCAGCTGTGGTTGCTGTGGGAGCAGTTGTGGTTGTTGTGGGAGCAGCTGTGGTTGTTGTTGGAGCAGTTATGGTTGTTGTAGGAACAGCTAAGGTAGTTGTGGGAGCAGCAGTGGTTGTTGTGGGAGCAGCAGTGGTTGTTGTGGGAGCAGCAGTGGTTGTTGTGGGAGCAGCTGTGGTTGTTGTGGGAGCAACTGTGGTTGTTGTGGGAGCAACTGTGGTTGTTGTGAGACCAGCTGTGGTTGTTAGGGGAGCAGCTGTGGTTGTTGTTGGAACTGTTATGGTTGTTATAGCTGCAGCTGTTGTCGTCGTAGCAGCAGCTGAGGTTGTTATGAGGGAACCTGTGGTTGTTGTGGGGGCAGCTGTGGTTGTTGTGGGGGCAGCTGTGGTTGTTGTGGGGGCAGCTGTGGTTGTTGTGGAAGCAGCTAGGGTTGTTGTGGAAGCAGCTAGGGTTGTTGTGGGAGCAGCTGTGGTTGTTGTTGGAGAAGCTGTGGTTGTTGTTGGAGCAGCTGTGGTTGTTGTTGGAGCAGCTGTGGTTGTTGTTGGAGCAGCTGTGGTTGTTGTTGGAGCAACTATGGTAGTTATGGGAGCAGTTGTTGTTGTCGAAGCAGCAGCTGTGGTTGTTGTGGAAGCAGCTAGGGTTGTTGTTGGAGCAGCTGTGGTTGTTAGGGAAGCAGCTGTGGTTGTTGTGAGAGCAGCTATGGTAGTTATGGGAGCAGCTGTGGTTGTTGTTGGAGCAGCTGTGGTTGTTGTTGGAGCAGCTGTGGTTGTTTTGTTAGCAGCTATGGTAGTTATGGGTGCAGCTGTGGTTGTTGTTGGGGCAGTTATGGTTGTTGTAGCCGCAGGTGTTGTTGTCGTTGCAGCAGCTGTGGTTGTTATGAGGGAAGATGTGGTTGTGCTCGGAGCAGCTGTGGTTGTTTTTAGAACATCTGGGGTTGTTGTCGGAGCAACTGTGGTTGTTGGGGGAGCAGCTGTGGTTGTTGTGAGAGCAGCTGTGGTTGTTGTGAGAGCAGCTGTGGTTGTTTTGGGAGAAGCTGTGGTTGTTGTTGGAACAGTTGTGGTTGTTGTGTGAGCAACTGTGGGTGTTGAGGGAGCAGCTGTGGTTGTTGTGGGAGCAGCTATGGTTGCTGTGGGAGCAGCTGTGGTTGTTTGTGGAACAGCTGTGGTTGTTTGTGGAACAGTGGTGGTTGTGGTGGGAGCAGCTGTGGTTGTTGTGGGAGTAACTGTGGTTGTTGTGGGAGCAACTGTGGTTGTTGTTGGAGCAGTTATGGTTGTTATAGCGGCAGCTGTTGTTGTCGTAGCAGCAGATGTGGTTGTTGTGGGAGCAGCTAGGGTTGTTGTGGGAGCAGATGTGGTTGTTTGTAGAACAGCTGTGGTTGTTGTGGGGGCCGCTGTGGTTGTTGTTAGAGCAGCTGTGGTTGTTGTTAGAGCAGCTGTGGTTGTTGTTGGAACAGTTGTGGTTGTTGTTGGAGCAACTGTGGGTGTTGAGGAGCAGATGTGGTTGTTGTGGGAGCAGATGTGGTTGTTTGTGGAACAACTGTGGTTGTTTGGGAGCAGCTGTGGATGTTGTGGGAGTGTTGTTGTGGGAGCAACTGTGGTTGTTGTGGGAGTAACTGTGGTTGTTGTGGGAGTTACTGTGGTTGTTGTGGGAGCTGCTGTGGTTGTTGTGAGAGCAGCTGTGGTTGTTGTGGGAGCAGCTGTGGTTGTTGTTGGAGCAGCTGTGGTTGTTGAGGGAGCAGCTGTGGTTGTTGTTGTTGGAGAGCTGTGGTTGTTGAGGGACTGTGGTTGTTTGTAGAACTGCTGTGGTTGTTGTGGGGGCCGCTATGGTTGTTGTGAGAGCAGATATGGTTGTTTTGGGAGCAGCTGTGGTTGTTGTTGGAGCAGTTATGGTTGTTATAGCCGCTGTTGATGTCGTGTTGCAGCAGCTGTGGTTGTTGTGGGAGCAGCTAGGGTTGTTGTGGGAGAAGATGTGGTTGTTGTTGGAGCCGCTGTGGTTGTTGTTGGAGCAGCTGTGGGTGTTGTTGGAGCAGCTGTGGTTGTTGTTGGACCAGTTATGGTTGTTGTAGGAACAGCTAAGGTAGTTGTGGGAGCAGCTGTGGTTGCTGTGGGAGCAGCTGTGGTTGTTGTGGGAGCAACTGTGGTTGTTGTGGGAGCAACTGTGGTTGTTGTGAGACCAGCTGTGGTTGTTAGGGGAGCAGCTGTGGTTGTTGTTGGAGCTGTTATGGTTGTTGTAGCTGCAGCTGTTGTCGTCGTAGCAGCAGCTGAGGTTGTTATGAGGGAACCTGTGGTTGTTATGAGGGAACCTGTGGTTGTTGTGGGGGCAGCTGTGGTTGTTGTGGGGGCAGCTGTGGTTGTTGTGGGGGCAGCTGTGGTTGTTGTGGGGGCAGCTGTGGTTGTTGTTAGAGCAGCTGTGGTTGTTGTTGGACCAGTTATGGTTGTTGTAGGAACAGCTAAGGTAGTTGTGGGAGCAGCTGTGGTTGCTGTGGGAGCAGTTGTGGTTGTTGTGGGAGCAGCTGTGGTTGTTGTTGGAGCAGTTATGGTTGTTGTAGGAACAGCTAAGGTAGTTGTGGGAGCAGCAGTGGTTGTTGTGGGAGCAGCAGTGGTTGTTGTGGGAGAAGCAGTGGTTGTTGTGGGAGCAGCTGTGGTTGTTGTGGGAGCAACTGTGGTTGTTGTGGGAGCAACTGTGGTTGTTGTGAGACCAGCTGTGGTTGTTAGGGGAGCAGCTGTGGTTGTTGTTGGAGCTGTTATGGTTGTTATAGCTGCAGCTGTTGTCGTCGTAGCAGCAGCTGAGGTTGTTATGAGGGAACCTGTGGTTGTTGTGGGGGCAGCTGTGGTTGTTGTGGGGGCAGCTGTGGTTGTTGTGGGGGCAGCTGTGGTTGTTGTGGGGGCAGCTGTGGTTGTTGTTAGAGCAGCTGTGGTTGTTGTTGGAGCAGCTGTGGTTGTTGTTGGAGCAGCTGTGGTTTTTGTGAGACCAGCTGTGGTTGTTAGGGGAGCAGATGTGGTTGTTGTTGGAGCAGTTATGGTTGTTGTAGCTGCAGCTGTTGTCGTCGTAGCAGAAGCTGAGGTTGTTAAGATGGAACCTGTGGTTGTTATGAGGGAACCTGTGGTTGTTGTTAGAGCAGCTGTGGTTGTTGTTAGAGCAGCTGTGGTTGTTGTGGGAGAAGGTGTGACTGTTGTTAGAGACGATGTGGTTGTTGTTGTTGTTGGAGCAGTTATAGTTGTCGTAGCAGCAGCTGTGGTTGTTATGAGGGAAGACGTGGTTGTTGAGGGAGCAGATGTGGTTGTTGTTAGAGCATCTGTGGTTGTTGTTGGGGCCGCTGTGGTTGTTGTGAGAGCAGCTATGGTTGTTGTTGGAGCAGTTATGGTTGTTGTAGGAACAGCTAAGGTAGTTGTGGGAGCAGCTGTGGTTGTTGTGGGAGCAGCTGTGGTTGTTGTGGGAGCAACTGTGGTCGTTGTTGGAGCAGCTGTGGTTGTTGTGAGAGCAGCTATGGTAGTTATGGGAGCAGCTGTGGTTATTATAGCCGCAGGTGTTGTTGTCGTTGCAGCAGCTGTGGTTGTTATGAGGGAAGATGTGGTTGTGCTCGGAGCAGCTGTGGTTGTTTTTAGAACATCTGGGTTTGTTGTCGGAGCAACTGTGGTTGTTGGGGGAGCAGCTGTGGTTGTTGTGAGAGCAGCTGTGGTTGTTGTTGGGGCCGCTGTGGTTGTTGTGAGAGCAGCTATGGTTGTTGTTGGAGCAGTTATGGTTGTTGTAGGAACAGCTATGGTAGTTGTGGGAGCAGCTGTGGTTGTTGTGGGAGCAGCTGTGGTTGTTGTGGGAGCAACTGTGGTTGTTGTGAGACCAGCTGTGGTTGTTAGGGGAGCAGCTGTGGTTGTTGTTGGAGCAGTTATGGTTGTTATAGCTGCAGCTGTTGTCGTCGTAGCAGCAGCAGAGGTTGTTATGAGGGAACCTGTGGTTGTTGTGGGGGCAGCTGTGGTTGTTGTTAGAGCAGCTGTGGTTGTTGTTGGAGCAGATGTGGTTGTTGTTGGTGCAGGTGTGGTTGTTGTGAGACCAGCTGTTGTTGTTAGTGGAGCAGATGTGGTTGTTGTTGGTGCTGGTGTGGTTGTTGTGAGACCAGCTGTGGTTGTTAGGGGAGCAGATGTGGTTGTTGTTGGAGCAGTTATGGCTGTTGTAGCTGCAGCTGTTGTTGTCGTAGCAGTAGCTGAGGTTGTTATGGGGGAACCTGTGGTTGTTGTGGGGGCAGCTGTGGTTGTTGTGGGGGCAGCTGTGGTTGTTGTTGGAGCAGCTGTGGTTGTTGTTAGAGAAGCTGTGGTTGTTGTTAGAGCAGCTGTGGTTGTTGTTGGAGCAGCTGTGGTTGTTGTTGGAGCAGCTGTGGTTGTTGTGAGACCAGCTGTGGTTGTTAGGGGAGCAGATGTGGTTGTTGTTGGAGCAGTTATGGTTGTTGTAGCTGCAGCTGTTGTCGTCGTTGCAGCAGCTGTTGTTAAGAGGGAACCTGTGGTTGCTGTGGTGGCAGCTGTGGTTGTTGTTAGAGCAGCTGTGGTTGTTGTTAGAGCAGCTGTGGTTGTTGTGGGAGCAGCTGTGGTTGTTGTGGGAGAAGCTGTGGTTGTTGTGGGAGAAGGTGTGACTGTTGTTAGAACAGATATGGTTGTTGCTGGAGCAGGTGTGGTTGTTGTTGGAGTAGCAGTGGTTGTTGTTGGAGCAGCTGTGGTTGTTGTGGGAGCAGAAGTGGTTGTTGTGGGAGCAGAAGTGGTTGTTGTGGGAGCAGAAGTGGTTGTTGTGGGAGCAGAAGTGGTTGTTGTGGGAGCATAAGTGGTTGTTGTGGCAGCAAATGTGGTTGTTACTTGAGCAGCTGTGGTTGTTGCTGGAGCAGCTGTGGTTGTTGTGGGAGCAGAAGTGGTTGTTGTGGAAGCATAAGTGGTTGTTGTGGGAGCATATGTTGTTGTTGCTGGAGCAGCTGTTGTTGTTGTGGGAGCAGAAGTGGTTGTTGTGGGAGAAGGTGTGGCTGTTGTTAGAACAGGTGTGGTTGTTGTGGGAGTAGCTGTGGTTGTTGTTGGAGAAGTTGTTGTTGTTGGAGCAGTTATAGTTGTCGTAGCAGCAGCAGTTGTTGTCGTAGCAGCAGCTGTGGTTGTTATGAGGGAAGATGTGGTTGTTGAGGGAGCAGATGTGGTTGTTGTTAGATCAGCTGTGGTTGTTGTTGGGGATGCTGTGGTTGTTGTGAGAGCAGCTATGGTTGTGTTGGGAGCAGCTGTGGTTGTTATTGGAGAAGTTATGGTTGTTGTAGGAACAGCTAAGGTCGTTGTGGGAGCAGCTGTGGTTGTTGTGGGAGCAGCTGTGGTTGTTGTGGGAGTAGCTGTGGTTGTTGTGGGGGCAACTGTGGTTGTTAGGGGAGAAGCTGTGGTTGTTGTTCGAGCAGTTATGGTTGTTATAGCTGCAGCTGTTGTGGTCGTAGCAGCAGCTGAGGTTGTTATGAGGGAACCTGTGGTTGTTGTGGGGGAATCTGTGGTTGTTGTTAGAGCAGCTGTGGTTGTTGTTAGAGCAGCTGTGGTTGTTGTTAGAGCAGCTGTGGTTGTTGTTTGAGCAGCTGTGGTTGTTGTTGGAACAGCTGTGGTTGTTGTGGGAGAAGCTGTTGTTGTTGTGGGAGAAGGTGTGACTGTTGTTAGAACAGATATGGTTGTTGCTGGAGAAGTTGTGGTTGTTGTTGGAGCAGGTATGGTTGTTATGGGAGCAGCTGTGGTTGTTGTCAGAGCAGCTATGGTTGTTATGGGAGCAGCTGTGGTTGTTTTTGGAACATCTGGGGTTGTTGTGGGGCCAGCTGTGGTTGTTGTTGGAGCAACTGTGGTTGTTGTGAGTGCAGCTGTGGTTGTTATGGGAGCAGCTATGGTTGTTGTGGGAGCAGCTGTGGTTGGTGTCAGAGAAGCTGTGGTTTTTGGAACATCTGGTGTTGTTGTGGGGACAGATGTAGTTGATTTAGCAGCATCTTTTGTTGATGTAGCAACCGCTATGGTTGTTGTCGGATCAGCTGTGGTTGATGTGGGAGCAGCTGTGGTTGTTGCATCCACAGCTGAAGTTGGAGTTGTGGCTGCTGGGGCTTGTGTTGTTAAGATGACCTCTGTAATTATAAAATGGATTGTTAGGTATTCTATTCTGATTGATCAAAGGGTGTTCTATAGGATTTAATTATACCCAATGTTTATTAACTGTACAGTGGCTAAACATTGTGTACAAC
>NW_027015618.1:0-11257 GCF_036934945.1 Oncorhynchus masou masou
ATGTACAGTGCCTTGAGAAAGTATTCGGCCCCTTGAACTTTGCGAATCTTTTGGCCACATTCAGGCTTCAAACATAAATATATAAAACTGTATTTTTTGTGAAGAATCAACAACAAGTGGGACACAATCATGAAGTGGAACGACATTTATTGGATATTTCAAACTTTTTTAACAAATCAAAAACTGAAAAATTGGGCGTGCAAATTATTTAGCCCCTTTACTTTCAGTGCAGCAAACTCCAGAAGTTCAGTGAGGATCTCTGAATGATCCAATGTTGACCTAAATAACTAATGATGATAATACAATCCACCTGTGTGTAATCAAGTCTCCGTATAAATGCACCTGCACTGTGATAGTCTCAGAGGTCCGTTAAAGCGCAGGGCATCATGAAGAACAAGGAACACACCAGGCAGGTCCGAGATACTGTTGTGAAGAAGTTTAAAGCCGGATTTGGATATAAAAACATTTCCCCAAGCTTTAAACATCACAAGGAGCACATGCAGCGATAATATTGAAATGGAAGGAGTATCAGACCACTGCCAAATCTACCAAGACCTGGCCGTCCCTCTAAACTTTCAGCTCATACAAGGAGAAGACTGATCAGAGATGCAGCCAAGAGGCCCATGATCACTCTGGATGAACTGCAGAGATCTACAGCTGAGGTGGGAGACTCTGTCCAGGGACAACAATCAGTCGTATATTGCACAAATCTGGCATTTATGGAAGAGTGGCAAGAAGAAAGCCATTTCTTAAAGATATCCATAAAAAGTGTTGTTTAAAAGTTTGCCACAAGCCACCTGGGAGACACACCAAACATGTGGAAGAAGGTACTCTGGTCAGATGAAACCAAAATTGAACTTTTTGGCAACAATGCAAAACATTATGTTTGGCGTAAAGCAACACAGCTCATCACCCTGAACACCATACCCACTGTCAAACATGGTGGTGGCAGCATCATGGTTTGGGCCTGCTTTTCTTCAGCAGGGACAGGGAAGATGGTTCAAATTGATGGGAAGATGGATGGAGCCAAATACAGGACCATTCTGGAAGAACCTGATGGAGTCTGCAAAAGACCTGAGACTGGGACGGAGATGTGTCTTCCAACAAGACAATGATCCAAAACATAAAGCAAAATCTACAATGGAATGGTTCAAAAATAAACATATCCAGGTGTTAGAATGGCCAAGTCAAAGTCCAGACCTGAATCCAATTGAGAATATGTGGAAAGAACTGAAAATTGCTGTTCACAAATGCTCTCCATCCAACCTCACTGAGTTCGAGCTGTTTTGCAAGGAGGAATGGGAAAAAATTTCAGTCTCTCGATGTGCAAAACTGATAGAGACATACCCCAAGCGACTTACAGCTGTAATCGCAGCAAAAGGTGGCGCTACAAAGTATTAACTTAAGGGGGCTGAATAATTTTGCACGCCCAATTTTTCAGTTTTTGATTTGTTAAAAAAAGTTTGAAATATCCAATAAATGTCGTTCCACTTCATGATTGTGTCCCACTTGTTGTTGATTCTTCACAAAAAAATACAGTTTTAAATCTTTATGTTTAAAGCCTGAAATGTGGCAAAAGGTCGCAAAGTTCAAGTGGGCCGAATACTTTCGCAAGGCACTGTCTGTACGGTCATTGTGTGGATGTCGTCCTCAATGCACATATTGATTAAGCCGGGGACTGAGGTGGTATTACTCAACGCCTTTGGATGAATCACGGAACGTATTCCAGTCTGTGCTAGCAAAACAGTCCTGCAGCGTAGCATCCATGTCATCGGACCAATTCTGTATTGAGCGAATCACTGGTACTTACTGCTTTAGTTTTTGCTTGTAGGCAGGAATCAGGAGGATAGAGGTATGGCCAGATTTGCCAAATGGAGGGCGATCGAGAGCTTTGTATGCGTCTCTGTGTGGAGTAAAGGTGGTCTAGAATTTTTGTTCCTCTGTTTGCACGTTGCTGGTAGAAATGAGGTAAAGCAGATTTAAATTTGCCAGCATTAAAGTCCCAGGCCATTAGGAGCGCTGCTTCTGGATGAGCATTTTCTGGTTTGCTTATGGCCTTATACAGCGAGCTGATTGCGGTCTTAGTGCCCACATCGGTTTGTGGTGGTATATAGACGGCTATGAATAATATAGATGAGAACTTTTGGTCGATAGAGTACCTCATGATAAGCTGTAGACCACACTACCTCAGGCGAGCAATACCTTGTGACTTCTTTAACATTAGACATCGCGCACCACCAGTTATTATAGACACACACCCCCTTGCCCCTCGTCTTACCAGACGTAGCTACTCTGTCCTGGCGATTTACACAGAAAAACCAGCTAGCTCTATATTATCTGTGTCATCGTTCAGCCACGACTTGGTGAAACACAAGATGTTACAGACCGTAGATCGATCAGTTTGTTTTCCGGTGATTGCACGTTGGCAAATAGAACCGATGGTAATGGTGATTTACTCACTCGCCTACGAATCCTAACATTCAGACCCTCTCCCATGCTAACTCCACCTTTTCTTCACGCGAATGATGGGGATTTGGACACGTTCTACAGAAAGCAGTATATCCTTCGAGTCAGACTCAATAACAAAAAAAATCTTTGTCCAGTTCGAGGTGAGTAATCGCTTTTCTGATGTCCAGAAGCTCATAAGAGACGGTAGCAGCAACTTTATGTACATAATAGGTTACAAACAATGTGGAAAAAACTAACAAAAATAGCACAGTTGGTGAAGAACGGCAGGCATTCTGTCCGGCGCCATTACATATCATTGTTAAGGCAATTTTCTATCTAAGGGTCTGGGCTTGTTTTGCAATAAAAGTGAAGCTAATGAGATACCTGCAGGCATGTATTGTTCTGTCCTCATCATTTTGGTCACTGGCTAAGGACCTATAGATAACCTGCTAGCTATTCATTAAATTTGTACATTTTGAAAACTCCCTTTAAAAAGGTTGCCGTTGCCGCCGCTCCCCCCTTAAATTCCTAAAACCCACTAATACACTAACATTCAAATACATCCAACTCACATTCAAGCCGAGCAAGAGAGCTCCAATGACGTCTCACTCTCCTCCTTCCCTAAATTGCAGGCTGGGGGATAAACAGGGCTGCAGTGTGACTCTGCAGGCTGGGGGATAAACAGGGCTGCAGTGTGACTCTGCAGGCTGGGGGATAAACAGGGCTGCAGTGTGACTCTGCAGGCTGGGGGATAAACAGGGCTGCAGTGTGACTCTGTGGGGGATAAACAGGGCTGCAGTGTGACTCTGCAGGCTGGGGGATAAACAGGGCTGCAGTGTGACTCTGCAGGCTGGGGATAAACAGGGCTGCAGTGTGACTCTGCAGGCTGGGGATAAACAGGGCATCACTATGTTATCTGGGTGGTGGAAGTGAGGAGAGACTCTGTTATCAGTGATGTGCTCCTGGACTAAGGACAGACACCCAGTCTAGCTGCCAAACAGAGTGGAATCTGGCTACGGACTGGACATTCAGATGGTGTTGCATTTCAACCCTGAGACATCGTTTGATTCACTGACCATTTGGCTAACAGAACAGAATACAGAGCTGACCCTAAAAACAATGTGACTGTTTTGTTTAGGAAGGGCCATTCTGAGTTCTGGCTAACAATAACTGAGGAAAATAGTGGTTTTGCTGTGTGTGAAAAAGGGGTGTGTGAAAAGTTGAGCTGTGGAGGATTTCTATGAAAAGGGGAGGGAGCGAGATCGAGAGAGTGTGTGAGTGAGAGAACGAAGGAACGAGGGAGAGGGCTGGATTAGGAGGCATTTGGAGAGAGCTGGGCACTAACGAGCTGGCATTTACCCCACAGAGGAGCTGGAAGAGTGGGAGAGAGAGGCAGGGGCGATCGCTTCCTTTCAGGAACAACCCTGGAGTGCTCATTTACAGTTGAAACACTCAGCAAGGACTGCAGCCTCAGCATATCTCCAACCCTTTGGAAAGACAGTTCTGGGATGTGGGTACAGGGCTATGTTCCATTTTCCTTGAATACTCCACCATGTTAACAGGCTCGGAATACTACTGGGGTACTGTGGGCTCTCCTTCTGACAGATTAGATTCCACCCCTCAGAAAAGTACCCAACCATGGATCTCATTCAAGAAGAGTGACAACCACAGCAAGACATTAGACCAGCCTAGTTCTTACCTTTGTAACGAGAAGGCTGCCAGTTCCACTGCTGTGTCCAAAGGCATTCTAACCTGTGTGATAATGAGGAGGAGTGGACAATATATTGTCTGATGCTGTTGTTTTCAACATGGAGGTACAGTCCGCTCTGGGCAAGGAGACTGTCTGAAGAGATCAGTCCCAGCTGTTAGACCAGGGAACTACGGAGGTAATACAGTACACTGGATCTAACAGCCTGCGGAAATCTCCAGAGCTCACGCTCTCTCACACACACTCACGCCCCTGTGTTATAGGATCACCACACAGGCATAACATGAACACTAATCCCCTGTCGAAAACAGATACTAATATTCACACTACTTATGGATGTACATAATTCCATTCCCCAACATCAATTGTGTAATCCTACTGTAGCATCTGTACCATGATGCAACAGAACAGATGTAGCCAAAATTAAATGATGTACTTGGCCTACAGACATCAAATATATAATGAAGCACATGAACTATACACTGATCTAATGTACTGTACATCTAATCTACTATAGGAAGAGGACAACTGTTGAGTGAGGAGGGTTACGTACTTGCCACTGAGGAGGTCTCAGCTTTAGTTGTAATACAAATAGATATCTGAAGGAACAAAAAAAGGTCAAAGTCCAGATAACTGACCAATCAATCCAACGTTCATCATGAATACTAACAACACGACGACGACAAGCTGACCTGGTCAACTCCTCATGCAGGTTGTCGGGTTCTGAGGAGTAGAACTTAACTCTCATGTGAAGGCAGTATGGAGGTCCGACTGCAGAGAGAAATAGGGGAAGAGAAAGGAAAGGACTGAGAGAAAGGAAAATAACCCGAGGTGTGTGAAAGTTGGAATGAAATCAATCCATTTCTGGCTGTTACATGAAAGCAGCAGTTTATCCATCTGGCATCAGTTTATCCATTCTACGTCTCTACAGCTCTAGGTCTCCATTGGTACAGAAGGAGACAGTAGAAGAAAACATAGGTTGTGCATCTCCAGTGACTGTTAGGTAAAGAAGAGATACTTACTTTTGACTTGTTTTTTAATGTTTTTTGTAATGTCAAGCCAATGCTGCAAAAGATGAAAAAGACATCTGTGAGGCATGAACAATGTAAGAGGTAGAGGCTGGGGTTTAGGAGAGAGAGAGCGGTTTCCTCATCGCGCTGATGAGGGGACCGAAGGTCTCTGCCACACTCCTCTCCCCCACATTCCTCTCTCTCCAGTCCTCCCTCTCTCCTCTCCCTCCTTCCATGCCCTTCACACCATATCAGCATACACAAGCTGCAGGATCTCTGACAGAGGCACTTCAAAATAACTTTTTTTCTAAAAAGAACTAGGACTTGAACTTCCCATAAGAAAAACCCTACATTAGAAAACCAAAAGTACGTAAACTGAACGATGTTATTCAAAATCACTAATCCAGAGAGGAGTTGAGAGTGGATAATTGTAACCCCCCAAAAAAACCTTCCAAATGTCTAGTCAGAACAAGGGTGGGTTGTAATTGGTTGTCTGTTCTTACCGGTACTTGTGCAGAGTCCATGAAGCGTAGTCCGAAGTAGTCCTTCTCTATGATGTCCAGATGGTACATGACCTGGTCAAACAGCTCCTCACCCTTGGCTTTTTTCTGACAGGACAGAGAGGGGTCAGCAGTCACAACACACAGTCATTAGTCTGGAAGCAATGTCAGCAACCTAATCAATCATTCAACAGACAAGACATTTCACTGGGTTCTCTTTAGTATCTTGATAATTGTTTAGTAATTCAATTATTTTTAAACTGTTGCTAAATGGTATTCATTATGGTCAACAATACAAATAGAATGAGCGATTGTAGTGAGGTTTGACTGAGATCCGTTTTTAGGTGTTTGGTACTCTTCCCTGATATTTCATTCCCCAGACCTGGTGTTGATTTCATTGCCTCTGACTAGAAAACACCAGAAAGAGAGACAAGCACTAAGTAGAACACACATTTTTGGCTTCACCCACTTTAAAACCAGGCACTTTGCCATGCTCAGAATCAGACAGAGAGCCAGCCAGTGCTACTCCTGTTTGTAGCCTGCAGTGGTACTAGCTAGTTCACTACACGGCGGAGCCAACTTTAGAACAGCTGGAAGGAAGGAGAACCAAACGGGGTTGCCATGGCAATCTGTTCCAAGGCACCTGCACAGCGAGTCAGTGGCTGGCTCATGTGGGCCCAGTCAGCCTCTACTCAACATCCTGACGACACAGCGTCCGGCCTGGAGCACTGTCCTGTAGAGAGACATCTTCAGCTAATGACTGATCTACAGTCAGCCTATTAAAACAAAAACACTCCCACTGACTCCCCCGGTCCTGTCTCACTGGACCAGAGTGGAGAGACACAGCAAAAACAAAAGCCGCGGGTTGGCTCGGCCACGCCACTGGGCCGCGGGTTGGCTCCGGTCCACGCCTGAATGAACAAAGCTTATAGAAGGGGAGAAATCATCCCTTGTAGTGGATGGGAGAGTTCACATCATCCTTTAGTCTGTTTCTTTCATGAAGCAACTTATTACCCAGAGGAGACACTCCCAAGTGCTCAAACAAGGGTAACTCACCACACTAAAGACAGAGGTTAATCATAACCCGTTACCACATGCAGCAAAGCCTGCAACAGTATCGCTGAAACCTAACAAGCACATCACTGGTTGTGACACTGCTGTAGACATAGATAAAGCACACAGCCACACAACACCCTGCAGGGGAACAAACATTGGCATTAGCAGCGAGGACATATGCCTGCCCTGCCCATCTCTGGTCCAGCATGCTATACAGGGGGTGTGGTCATGAAGAGAGTAGAGGGGTGGATGGTGCCATTGCACAGTGTTAGCCCCAGCCTGCCGGAAGCTCACGCAGGCCCCATGAAGTTGGCATAGCTCACAAAGGAGCCCCGCAGCCAGGGACAAGAGACAAAGGAGCCCCGCAGCCAGGGACAAGACACAAAGGAGCCCCGCAGCCAGGGACAAGACACAAAGGAGCCCCGCAGCCAGGGACAAGACACAAAGGAGCCCCGCAGCCAGGGACAAGACACAAAGGAGCCCCGCAGCCAGGGACAAGACACAAAGGAGCCCCGCAGCCAGGGACAATAGACAAAGGAGCCCCGCAGCCAGGGACAATAGGCACAAAGGAGCCCCGCAGCCAGGGACAATAGACACAAAGGAGCCCCGCAGCCAGGGACAATAGACAAAGGAGCCCCGCAGCCAGGGACAATAGGCACAAAGGAGCCCCGCAGCCAGGGACAATAGACAAAGGAGCCCCGCAGCCAGGGACAATAGGCACAAAGGAGCCCCGCAGCAAGGGACAAGACACAAAGAAGCCCCGCAGCCAGGGACAAGACACAAAGGAGCCCCGCAGCCCCAGGGACAAGAGACAAAGGAGCCCCGCAGCCCCAGGGACAAGAGACAAAGGAGCCCGCAGCCAGGGACAAGAGACAAAGGAGCCCCGCAGCCAGGGACAAGACACAAAGGAGCCCCGCAGCCAGGGACAATAGACAAAGGAGCCCCGCAGCGAGGGACAATAGACAAAGGAGCCCCGCAGCCAGGGACAATAGGCACAAAGGAGCCCCGCAGCAAGGGACAATAGACAAAGGAGCCCCGCAGCCAGGGACAATAGGCACAAAGGAGCCCCGCAGCCAGGGACAATAGACACAAAGGAGCCCCGCAGCCAGGGACAATAGACAAAGGAGCCCCGCAGCCAGAGACAATAGACAAAGGAGCCCCGCAGCCAGGGACAATAGACAAAGGAGCCCCGCAGCCAGGGACAATAGGCACAAAGGAGCCCCGCAGCAAGGGACAAGACACAAAGAAGCCCCGCAGCCAGGGACAAGACACAAAGGAGCCCCGCAGCCCCAGGGACAAGAGACAAAGGAGCCCCGCAGCCCCAGGGACAAGAGACAAAGGAGCCCCGCAGCCAGGGACAAGAGACAAAGGAGCCCCACAGCCAGGGACAAGACACAAAGGAGCCCCGCAGCCAGGGACAATAGACAAAGGAGCCCCGCAGCGAGGACAATAGACAAAGGAGCCCGCAGCCAGGGACAATAGGCACAAAGGAGCCCCGCAGCAAGGGACAATAGACAAAGGAGCCCCGCAGCCAGGGACAATAGGCACAAAGGAGCCCCGCAGCCAGGGACAATAGACAAAGGAGCCCCGCAGCCAGGGACAATAGACAAAGGAGCCCCGCAGCCAGGGACAATAGACAAAGGGAGGCAGCCAGGGACAATAGGCACAAAGGAGCCCCGCAGCAAGGGACAAGACACAAAGAAGCCCCGCAGCCAGGGACAAGACACAAAGAGCCTCCCGCAGCCCCAGGGACAAGACACAAAGGAGCCCCGCAGCCCCAGGGACAAGAGACAAAGGAGCCCCGCAGCCAGGGACAAGAGACAAAGGAGCCCCGCAGCCAGGGACAATAGGCACAAAGGAGCCCCGCAGCCAGGGACAATAGGCACAAAGGAGCCCCGCAGCCAGGGACAATAGGCACAAAGGAGCCCCGCAGCCAGGGACAATAGGCACAAAGGAGCCCCGCATCAAGGGCCAATAGGCACAAAGGAGCCCCGCAGCCAGGGACAATAGGCACAAAGGAGCCCCGCAGCCAGGGACAATAGGCACAAAGGAGCCCACAGCCAGGGACAATAGGCACAAAGGAGCCCCGCAGCCAGGGACAATAGGCACAAAGGAGCCCCGCAGCCAGGGACAATAGGCACAAAGGAGCCCCGCAGCCAGGGACAATAGGCACAAAGGAGCCCCGCAGCCAGGGACAATAGACAAAGGAGCCCCGCAGCCAGGGACAATAGACAAAGGAGCCCCGCAGCCAGGGACAATAGGCACAAAGGAGCCCCGCAGCAAGGGACAAGACACAAAGGAGCCCCGCAGCCAGGGACAAGACACAAAGGAGCCCCGCAGCCCCAGGGACAAGACACAAAGGAGCCCCGCAGCCCCAGGGACAAGAGACAAAGGAGCCCCGCAGCCAGGGACAAGAGACAAAGGAGCCCCGCAGCCAGGGACAATAGGCACAAAGGAGCCCCGCAGCCAGGGACAATACGCACAAAGGCGCCCCGCAGCCAGGGACAATAGGCACAAAGGAGCCCCGCAGCCAGGGACAATAGGCACAAAGGAGCCCCGCAGCAAGGGACAATAGGCACAAAGGAGCCCCGCAGCCAGGGACAATAGGCACAAAGGAGCCCCGCAGCCAGGGACAATAGGCACAAAGGAGCCCCGCAGCCAGGACAATAGGACAAAGGAGCCCCGCAGCCAGGGACAATAGACAAAGGAGCCCCGCAGCCAGGGACAATAGACAAAGGAACCCCGCAGCAAGGGACAATAGGCACAAAGGAGCCCCGCAGCCAGGGACAATAGACACAAAGGAGCCCCGCAGCCAGGGACAAGACACAAAGGAGCCCCACAGCCAGGGACAATAGGCACAAAGGAGCCCCGCAGCAAGGGACAATAGGCACAAAGGAGCCCCGCAGCCAGGGACAAGACACAAAGGAGCCCCACAGCCAGGGACAAGACACAAAGGAGCCCCACAGCCAGGGACAATAGGCACAAAGGAGCCCCGCAGCAAGGGACAATAGGCACAAAGAGCCCCGCAGCCAGGGACAATAGGCACAAAGGAGCCCCCGCAGCCAGGGACAATAGACAAAGGAGCCCCGCAGCCAGGGACAATAGACAAAGGAGCCCCGCAGCCAGGGACAATAGGCACAAAGGAGCCCCGCAGCCAGGGACAATAGGCACAAAGGAGCCCCGCAGCCAGGGACAATAGGCACAAAGGAGCCCCGCAGCCAGGGACAATAGGCACAAAGGAGCCATTGTCCGCTCCAGTGAACCCTGGGCCTCGCTGCCACACATTCACCAGAGGTTTCCAGCCTGCCCGGCCAACTATCTGCCTGGAGACACAGTTACATGTCTAAGGCTGCTCGATGCACGTCAGAGAGCCACTGGAGCAGGACTGAGGGAGGGGACAAGAAACATGGCAGCCCTCCTCCTAACATAGTCTTAAAGCTCAAGGCTCCCTCATTCAGACTGGAGTCCAGTAGCTGTCCGAGGAGAGGTGAATCATCAGGTTCTCCACTGTGCTGCCTGTCTGAAGAGGGAGGAAACCTTTTGGGTGGGCATACCCAAGCCTTCAACCATCTTGGTAAGGGAAATAAACAAGCTACGCCTCATAGTTTCTTTAAGAGTTATTCTGGACTGTTGACTAGCACTAAAACCTAACTCATTGTTAAATCAGAATGCATTAGGCCTGTTTAGGTAACAACATCAGTTTCTACTGACCAAGTGAGCTCAAGTCCCCCCATGGTATCCTTACAGTGAAAAGGACTGGACAGTGAACATGCAAAGGCGTTTCTAAAATAAGTTGAATCATTCATGTTTTACAAATACCAGCCCTATTGGTCATCATGTTTATTCACTCTGTTTAATCCCACTATTCCAGCTAGTCCCAAGTGTGGCTGCAGCAGCAGCAGCATGCTAGTCAGACTTCACACAGAACATGTAAACAAAGGGACAGCCCATTAGACCCGAAGCTGTCTCAGAACACCAACTCTGGGCCTTGACGATTAGAATCACTCAATGAGTTATTGCCTGGGGAGCGCATCGACAGCCTACACAGAACATTGGTTAGCGTAAAGGGAAGAAGAACACACACAAAAAAAACAGCAGTTCTGCTTTGCTGTGTAACACTTAAAGGGGGAATTTGCAGTAGGTGGAGACAGCGCCACGGCCACACCACCATTGTTACCGAGCTGACGTCGTGCAGCATGGTTAAAAAATGCCAGTACACATTGTGCTCTTATATTGTGCGTGCAATGATGTCCGAGGAGGGAAAACCAGTGTTTCGTTGTTTACAGTAACTAATTTGTTGTTGAATATCACAGACGGATGTCATCAGGACTCTTAACGGTAGAGATACACAGCCACAGCGAACACCGTATGTATCTTCCCATGAAAATGAAGAAGCTATTAGAAAACTACCCACTGTTTCTCATGTCTGTAATTAGAAGACTCATTCGGTCTTGCACAGCAGCATGAGAGACAGTACTGATGGGACTGAACAAAGACGGTTCCATCAAGTTGAGAAACCAGGGGTGTATTCATTA
>NW_027015619.1:0-11257 GCF_036934945.1 Oncorhynchus masou masou
TATTATTTTTATTTGTTTTTTTCGATGTACTTTACTCAAACCAGTGAATATCACTTATTATAAATGAGATCATTAACTATCAGCTCTTGGAATATCCAGGGCCTATACTCTTCACATTTTGGTTATAAAACAACAAATCCAGAATTGCTTAAAAACATCAAGGGACAGGACATCATAATCCTACTGGAAACATGGTGTCGTGGAGACATAGATACTCAGTGTCCCTCGGGCTATGAGAAAGTTTACTACCGTCAATCAAACATAAACATGTTAAACGGGGCCGAGACTCAGGTGGAATCATCATTTGGCATAAGCGGGACTTAGCGCTAGATGAAATGAAAAAGGTACCTCTCACATTTGGCTAAAACTTAACAAAGGTACAATCTATTGTGACAACGATGTATACATATGTGCAGCTTATGCTCCTCCTTCAGATTCATCATATTATGATGATCAGTTTTCGACAATCTCCAGACAGAAATCATTGCATTTCAGGCACAGGGTAAAGTGCTTCTTTGTGGAGATTTCAATGCAAGAACAGGTTCTGAGCCTGACTACACTGATGCGGGAGGTAACCACCACATATTTGGACACCCCTCCTTATACAGTAGCCCTATTATAAATAATAGAAACAGTCCTGACCAAATACTGAACAAAAATGGAAAGGAGTTAGTACATCTCTGTCGAGCCTTAGGCCTGTACATGCTTAATGGTAGAATCAAAGGGGACTCTTTAGGTCAGTTTACTTACTGCTCAGCCCTTGGGACAAGTGTAGTCGATTATGCCATCACTGACATTGACCCCTCTTCCATTAGTGCATTCACTGTCAGACCACAGACACCCTTGTCAGATCACAGTCAGATCAACGTGTTTCTGAAGAAATTAACCGGCAATATTCATTCAAAAAAACAGCCCAATAAACTCTACAACATAAACCAATCATACAGATGGGCTCCAAACAGTGCAGAGAGATTCACTGAAACATTGAACTCAAATGAAATAATGAACTCTATACAGTTTTTCAATAACTCACGGTACCAAAACAATAAAGATGGTGTCAATTCAGCTACTCAAAACATCAACTGCATATTCCAAAAAGCAGCATCGAAAGCAAATTTGAGAAAACCAAAGAAATGCAACATCAGAAGCAAAAATCAAAATGTTTCTGACAAATGGTTTGATAATGAATGTGAAACAATTAGAAAACACTTGAGACAAATGTCAAACAAAAAACATAAGCAGCAAAACAACCCAGAGCTACGATATGAATACTTTGAAACTCTGAAACAGTATAAACAAACACTGAAACGCAAGAAATTTAATTATACCAACAGGACACTTGATGAAATTGAAAACGCAATTGACCAAAATCAGTTCTGGGACATGTGGAACAATTTAAGCACAACAAAGCCACAAGAATTAGCAATACAAGATGTAGGAATTTGGAAAACTTATTTTGATAATCTATACAAAAACATCCCACAAAAAGACTTGCAACAGAACCATAATTAGAAATTAAAGAAAAATTGAACATCCTTGAATCAGTCATTAAAAACAAATCCAAATCCATTAGATTACCCAATAACCCAACAAGAACTAAATGAAAAGCTAAAATCTATTAAATCAAAGAAGGCTTCAGGTCTAGACAATATCAGAAATGAAATGCTGAAAACAGCACACCTGAGTTGCAAAATGCTGTGCTTAAATTGTTCAACATGGTTTTAACTTGGCTGCTTCCTGATGTCTGGAACCAGGGGCTCATCTCCTATCCACAAAAGTGGAGACAAATCAGACCCTAATAATTACAGGGAATTTGCGTAAACAGTAACTTGGGAAAGATTTTCTGTAGCATTTTGAATTCAAGAATTCAAACCTTTCTTCAAAGAAAAAATGTAATAAGTAAATGTCAAATTGGCTTTCTCCCCTAACTATCGCACTACTGACCATATATACACCTTACACACACTAATTAATAAACACGTCCACAAAAAAAAGAGGGCAAAATCTTTGCTTGCTTTATTGACTTTAAAAAAGCATTTGATTCGATTTGGCACGAAGGGCTATTCTACAAAATTCTACAAAGTGGACTTGGTGGTAAGGTATATGACTTAATAAAATGTATGTACACAGAAAACAAGTGTGCAATAAAAATCAAAAACCAAAGAACAGAATTTTCACAATGTCGAGGTGTGAGACAAGGCTGCAGTTTGAGTCCAAATCTTTTCAACATTTATATCAATGAATTAGCAGACATGTTGGACCAATCTCCAGCCCCAGGGCTCACACTATTTGACACAGAGGTGAAATACCTGCTATATGCTGATGACGTGGTACTTCTATCACCAACCAAAGAAGGTCTTCAACAGAAAATTAATATTCTGGAGCAATATTGCCATAATTGGGCCCTGGCAGTAAATTTCCAAAAAACTAAAATCATGATTTTCCAAAAAAACAGATGTCAGAAACACAAATATAAATTCACCCTGAACAACACCTTAATTGAACACACAAAAAATTACACCTATCTTGGTCTGACCATATCTGCATCGGGAAACTTTAATATGGCAGTGAATGCACTCAAAGAAAAAGCCCCGCAGAGCAATGTATGCAATAAAAATGAAATTATTCAAAATCAACATCCCAATTAGAATTTGGACTAAAATATTTGACAGTGTAATCCTACCAATAGCTCTTTATGGAAGTGAGGTTTGGGGGCCACTCAATAAACTGGACTTTAAAATGTGGGACAAACATCAATTGAAGCCCTACATGCAGAATTCTGTCGGAAAATCCTACAAGTTCAGAGAAATACACCAACTAATGCATGTAGGGCAGAATTGGGCCGTTTTCCAGTAATAATGAAAATACAGAAAAGATCATTAAAATTTTGGCTACATCTGAATTCAAGTCCAAATTCAAGTCTGCAATTTAAATCACTTCAAACCCAAGAGCTGAGCCCAGAAACGAGCCCTCTCAGTCAGCTGGTGTTGGACCTCACCAACCAAGCTGACACCAGCACTGCTTCAAAGAAAGAATTCCAATAAGCAAAATCATGAACCAATCAAAGGAATCATATTTACAACATTGGAAAAATGAAACAAAAATCCCAAAGCCGACTAAATTGCTATCTGACCCTAAACAGAGAATATGAATTGGCTGATTATCTCTACTCTGTCAGAGATACGAAGCAGAGACAGATCCTTACCAAGTACAGGCTGAGTGACCACCGATTGGCAATAGAAACCGGCAGACATAAAAAGACATGGCTACCCAAAGAGGAGCGTGTATGTGGTCACTGCATAACAGGGGAGGTAGAGACAGAGATGCACTTTCTCCTTTACTGTGATAAATATTCCTCACAAAGAGATTCATTATTCACAGAAATTACTAAACATATTCCAAATTTTTACAAATTGAACCCAGAGGAAAAACTAAGAATACTCATGGGCGAAGGAGCAATGGCTTCTTGCAGCCAAATATGTATTTTCCTGCCATAGCCTGAGGGACACTGAATAATAACATCTGCATAGTAAGCAGTAACTTAATTGTTATTGCTATTATTGTTATTACTGTAATTATTATTATTTTTGTATTTAATTTTGTATTATTATTTACTACACTTTTATATTTTATATTTGCTATCATTTAGAATTTTGTTACAATGTATATTGTATACATTGTTGCTTTGGCAATATTGACACAATGTTTTTCATGCCAATAAAGCAAATGGAGAGACAGGAAGGCAAGGCAATTCGGACAGACAGGCGCCGTACCTCACAGCAGCTGAGGTCCAGGTGTAGGTCACTGATGTGAGGGTTGGAAGACAGGCCAAGGAAGAGAGCTCTGAGAGAGGCAGAGACGGAGAGATGGAGCGAGAGAGAGAGAGAGAGAGAGAGAGAGAGAGAGAGAGAGAGAGAGAGAGAGGAGGTCAAGAAAGGTCAATGCATAGCAAACTCATTTCAAATTGTTTTCTTAATTACCATGACGAATTTCTCCATCAACTTCCCTAAGAGGAAACCATGTGGGTTTCTATTCACACACACTGAGGGGTGTTACAGCAGTCATATAGGATGTGGCAGAAAATGAGTTTAGAGATTCCTAGAACTACTTGGCCAAGGACCAGTAAGTGCTTCAACTGAAATGCGGGAAGCATGGTAAAGTGGTACACAACAAAAACACAACTTGATACGGAGATTGGATTTACCAACAAAACACCTTTCACAATACACACATGTTAAAGAATTCATTAAGTGTAGGTAAATAAATGATGGACTGAGTCAGAGCGTGAGTCAGACATTTTGGGAGGTGGCCAGAGCGGAGTGCCTATCTCACCTCAGAGTGTCCGGAGGGAGCTTCATGGAAGACATGTTGACGTGCGTAAGACTGAAGGCTGAACTGAAGAACTGTCTGACGACAGGAAGAGTCTCCCTCACTTTCCTGAAAGAGAGAGAGAGCGAGAGGGAGAGAGGGAGAGCGAGGGAGAGAGGGAGAGGGAGAGCGAGAGCGAGAGAGAGAGAGACGCGAGAGAGAGAGGGAGAGAGTGAGAGTGAGAGTGAGAGCGAGAGAGAGAGAGAGAGCGCGAGTGAGAGTGAGAGAGAACGGGAGAGAAAGAGAGAAAGATGGGAAATAAACAGAGGGAGAGAGAGAGAGAATGCAAGATAGAGAGAACGAGAGCGTGAGAGACAGACAGAGATAGAGACAGTGGGAGAGAACCGGAGGGAGAGAGAGAGAGAGAATGTAAGATAGAGATAACGAGAGCGTGAGAGACAGACAGGCAGTAAATGGCCTTCAAAAAAAAGACTATAACATCAGACAATGTGAACAAAATGAAACAAGTTTAAGTTACAAAAATGCATTTTTTTATCAAAACATCTGTTAACACAACTGGGTGTAAAATGTTTTCCTTGTGGACACATACACACACTTCAGAGCCCATAGCAGTTGTACACCAGCTCAAGAATAAACTCATTCTGAGCATGTCAGTAAGAGCCCTCTGAGCCACACCAGGTAACAGAAGCATCCAGGCATTTCATTGGAATACAGGGGACGGTATACTCCTAAATTGTAGAACAGCATAACTAACACTCATTTTAGCCTGACCATACAAATAATTCAGCATATAGTGACAGAAAGAGAGAGACAGAGGGGGTAGAGATAGAAAACAAGGGAAAGATGGAGAAAGAGAGAGAGAGAGAGAGAGAGAGAGAGAGAGAGAGATAGAGAGAGGGAGAGGGATATTGGGTAAAGGGTTAATGGGGGCTCAAGTCAGAGAATGGCATGATGATAACAGGTTTGTGTGCTCGCCAACCTATGCGCTCATCAGCATAAATCATGTCTTTGCGTGGCTGCAGTCTCTGTGTGACGGAAGACTGGCTTCAGTCACACAGAGATGGGCAGCAGATACACCCAGCACAGAGGGGCCAGTGTAGACATTGAACACTGTTACAGTCAATGATGAGAGAGGAGAAAGAGTGAGAGTGTGAGAGAGAGAGAGAGAGAGAGAGAGAGAGAGAGACAGAGACAGAGACAGAGACAGAGACAGAGACAGAGAGAGAGACAGAGACAGAGACAGAGAGAGAGAGAGAGACAGAGACAGAGACTGAGACAGAGAGAGACAGAGAGACACAGAGACAGAGACAGAGACAGAGACAGAGACAGAGACAGAGACAGAGAGAGAGAGAGACAGAGACAGAGAGAGAGACAGAGACAGAGACAGAGAGAGAGAGAGAGACAGAGACAGAGACAGAGACAGAGACGAGAGAGAGAGAGAGACAGAGACAGAGAGAGAGAGAGAGAGAGAGAGACAGAGACAGAGACAGAGACAGAGAGACAGAGAGAGGGGGGGGGTAGCGCTGGCTCTTTCATTCTTATCAGTTCAAACCGATTAATGTTCTATTTAATGTGGCGAGATCAGAGCTCAGGCAGAGCGACCAAGGCTCCACTGACTGCTGCTAGTGAAGGACAGACACACAGAGAAGGAGGGATGGGAGAGGGGAGAGAGTGAGAGGGACATGTCGAAGAGAAGAAGGAGCTAGAGAAGGCGAGAGAGAAAAGACAGAGTAAGAGAGGCATGAGAGGAATGGAGAAAAAGAGAATAGAGAGGGTGACGTAGCAGGGTGACGTTAATTGTCATGAATCTTGCCCTGGACGCAGAAATGAGAGATTTCCGTTAGATGGGCCAGCTACAAAATTGGATATAACGTAAAAGTTCATGAAAAAAAAAAGTGCTTTTTGGTCTTGCACTTCACATTTCCATATAATAAAACTCATGTCATATACAGTACAGTGTCAACGTCTATAATCACTATGTATTTACAGCCCTTGACTTTATGTGTTATGTCATGTCTTGTTATGTCTGTTCCTGTCCTTTCTCTTCACTCTGTCTCTCTCTGCTGGTCTTTTTAGGTTACCTTCTCTGTCTCTCATTCTTCAGCTGTTCTACATCTCCCCTAACTAGCTCATTCACTCTTTCCCACCTGTTCTCTCTTCCCCCTCTGATTAGGTCTCTATTTCTCTCTCTGTTCCTGCTACTTTCAGTGTCTGATTCTTGTTTGTGTTTTTGATGCCAGAAGCAAGCTGTCGTCCCGTTTGCTTCCACCTTGTCCCTATCCTGTCGGAGTCTGCCTGGCAGGTGCATCCTGCATTATACTAACGTTCTTTTGTTCCATTGACTACGTTGGAAGAGGATTTATGCCATTCCTGTTTTCATTAAAGAACTCTGTTTTCTGTTAAAACCGCTTTTGGGTCTTCACTCAAGTACATAACAGAAGAATCAGACCAAGAATGGACCCAGCGGCTCCGGACCCTTTTCACACCCGCCGTCGAGATCCAGGGAGCGATGCTAGGCAGACACGAGGAGGAATTGTCTGCTGCTCGACATGCCGTTGGGACCCTGGCCGTCCAAGTCTCAGGCCCTCACAAGACCAGGTTCTGCTCCACCTCGATCCACTGCCACTTCGGGGTTTCCGAGTCTCCGGGCCCAGGATCAACAACCCGCCGTGTTACTCTGAGGGAGCCCACTGAGTGCCGCTCATTCCTCCTCCAGTGTGATGTGGTGTTCTCTCTCCACCCAACTTCTACTTACTCCAGGAGGGCGCAGCCCGCACATACGCCCTCGTCATTTCTCTCCTTACCGGACGGAGGCGCGTGAGTGGGGCACGGCAATCTGGGAGGCGGGGCTGAGTGTATTAACCAGTATCAGGACTTTAAGGAGGAGATGATGGGTTTTGCCGTTCTGTTTTTTAGGAGGAGGCTTCCAGGGCCCTGTCTTCCCTATGTCAGGGAATCGATCCATAACGGATTATTCTATTGAGTTTCGCACTCTCGCTGCCTCTAGTGACTGGAGCAGGCCGGCTTTGCTCGCTCGTTTCTGGAGGAGTCTCCTCGTCGAGGTTAAGGATGAGATCCTCTCCCGGGAGGTTCCTTCCAGTCTGGACTCCTTAATAGCTCTCGCTATTCGCATGAAGCGACGGTTTGATCTTCGTCGCCGAGCTCGTGGAAAGGAGCTCGCGTTCTCCGTTGCTCCCCTCTCCACATCACTGCCACCTGCCGCATCACTGCCACCCTCCTCCGCCGGCTCGGATGCTGAGCCTATGCAGCTGGGGGGTATCCGCATCTCGGCCAAGGAGAAGGAACGGAGAATCTGTCGCCTCTGTCTCTACTGCGGCTCCGCTGGTCATTTTGTCACCTCATGTCCAGTAAAAGCCAGAGCTCATCAGTAAGAGGAGGGCTACTGGTGAGCGCAACTACTCAGGCCTCTCCTTCTGGATCACGCACTACCTTTCCGGTCCATCTCCGCTGGCCCGGTTCATCTGCTTCCTGCAGTGCCTTGATAGACTCTGGGGCGGAGGGCTGTTTTATGGACGAGACCTGGGCTCGGGAACATGACATTCCTCTCAGACAGTTAGGGAGCCCACGGCCTTGTTCGCTTTAGATGGTAGTTCTCTCCCCAAGATTCAGCGTGAGGCGCTGCCTTTAACCCTCACTGTCTCTGGTAATCATAGCGAAACCATTTCTTTTTTAATTTTTCGTTCACCTTTTACACCTGTTGTTTTGGGTCATCCCTGGCTAGTGCGCCATAACCCTTCTATTAATTGGTCTAGTAATACTATCCTATCCTGGAATGTTTCTTGTCATGTGACCTGTTTAATGTCTGCTATCCCTCCTGTTTCCTCTGTCTCTTCTTCACAGGAGGAGCCTGGCGATTTGACAGGGGTGCCGGAGGAGTATCACGATCTGCGCACGGTGTTCAGTCGTTCCAAGGCCACTTCTCTCCCTCCACACCGGTCGTATGACTGTAGTATTGATCTCCTTCCGGGAACTACTCCCCCCCGGGAGTAGATTATACTCTCTGTCGGCTCCCCGAACGTAAGGCTCTCGAGGATTATTTGTCGGTTTCGCTCGACGCCGGTACCATAGTCTCCTCCTCCTCTCCCGCCGGGCGGGTTTTTTTGTTCAGAAGAAGGACGGGTCCCTGCGCCCATGCGTGGATTATCGAGGGCTGAATGACATAACAGTTAAGAATCGTTATCCGCTTCCTCTTATGTCTTCAGCCTTCGAGATCCTGCAGGGGAGCCAGGGTTTTCACCAAATTGGACCTTCGTAACGCCTACCATCTCGTGCGCATCAGGGAGGGACGAGTGGAAGACGGCGTTTAACACTCCGTTAGGGCACTTTGAATACCGGGTTCTTCCTTTCGGCCTCGTTAACGCTCCAGCTGTCTTTCAGGCACTAGTTAACGACGTCCTGAGAGACATGCTGAACATTTTTGTTTTCGTTTACATGGACGATATCCTGATTTTTCACCGTCTCTCTCGATTCATGTTCAGCACGTGCGACGCGTCCTCCAGCGCCTTTTGGAGAACTGTCTTTATGTGAAGGCTGAGAAGTGCACTTTTCATGCCGCCTCTGTCCCTTTTCTCGGTTCCGTTATTTCCGCTGAGGGCATTAAGATGGATTGCGCTAAGGTCCAGGCTGTCATTGATTGGCCCGTTCCTAAGTCACGCGTCGAGCTGCAGCGCTTTCTGGGCTTCGCTAATTTCTATCGTCGTTTCATCCGTAATTTCGGTCAGGTGGCAGCTCCCCTCACAGCCCTTACTTCTGTTAAGACGTGCTTTAAGTGGTCCGTTTCCGCCCAGGGAGCTTTTGATCTTCTTAAGAATCGTTTTACATCCGCACCTATTCTTGTTACACCTGACATCTCTAGTCAGTTTGTTGTTGAGGTTGACGCGTCAGAGGTGGGCGTGGGAGCCATTCTTTCTCAGCGCTCTCTCTCTGACGGCAAGGTCCATCCTTGCGCGTTTTTCTCATCGCTTATCGCCGTCAGAACGTAACTATGATGTTGGTAATCGCGAACTGCTCGCCATCCGCTTAGCCCTAGGCGAATGGCGACAGTGGTTGGAGGGGCGACCGTTCCTTTTGTCGTTTGGACTGACCATAGGAACCTTGAGTACATCCGTTCAGCCAAACGACTTAATGCGCGTCAGGCTCGTTGGGCTCTGTTTTTCGCTCGTTTCGAGTTTGTTATTTCTTATCGTCCGGGCTCAAGAACACCAAGCCTGATGCTTTATCTCGTCTCTTCAGTTCTTCTGAGGTCTCCACCGACCCCGAGGATTCTCCCTGAAGGGCGTGTTGTCGAGGTTGACTGTCTGGGAATTGAGAGGCAGGTAAAGCAAGCACTCGCTCACACTCCGTCGCCGCGAGCTTGTCCTAGGAACCTTCTGTTCGTTCCCGTTCCTACTCGTCCGGCCGTTCTTCAGTGGGCCCACTCTGCCAAGTTAGCCGGCCACCCGGCGTTCGGGTACGCTCGCTTCCATTCGCCAGCGTTTCTGGTGGCCCACTCGGGAACGTGACGCGCGTCGATTTGTCGCCGCTTGTTCGGTCTGCGCGCAGACTAAATCTGGGAACTCTCCTCCTGCCCGGCCGTCTCTCTCACATCGCGTTAGATTTTATCACCGGACTGCCTTCATCAGCGGGAAGACAGTTATTCTTACGGTTGTCGATAGATTCTCTAAGGCGGCTCATTTCATTCCTCTCGATAAGCTCCCTTCTGCTAAGGAGACGGCTCAGATCATTATCGAGAATGTTTTCCGAATTCATGGCCTTCCGTCTGACGTCGTTTCCGACAGAGGCCCGCAGTTCACGTCTCAATTTTGGAGGACTTCCTCGTCTGCTACCGGTCTATTCCCTTTTCAGAGTAGCCTCGGGTACCAGCCTCCGCTGTTCTCATCTCAGCTCGCCGAGTCCTGCGTCCCTCCGCTCAGGCTTTTGTCCAGCGTTGCGAGCGCACCTGGAAGGGGGTCAGGTCGGCACTTTGCCGTAATAGGGCGCAGACTGTGGGGGCCGCTAATAAGCGTAGGACCAAGAGTCCTAGATATTGTTGCGGTCAGAGAGTATGGCTCTCCACTCAGAACCTTCCCCTTAAGACAGCTTCTCGCAAGTTGGCCCCGCGGTTCATTGGTCCGTTCCGTATTTCTCAGGTCATTAATCCTGTCGCAGTGCGACTTTTCTCCCCGCTATCTTCGTCGCGTTCACCCGGTCTTCCATGTCTCCTGTGTTAAGCCCGTTCTTCCCGCCCCGCTCGTCCCTCCCCCCATCCTTGTCGAGGGCGCACCCATCTACAGGGTTCGTAAGATTTTGGACATGCGCCCTCGGGGCCGTGGTCATCAGTACCTAGTGGATTGGGAGGGGTACGGTCCTGAGGAGAGGAGTTGGGTTCCCTCTCGGGACGTGCTGGACCGTTCGCTGATCGATGATTTCCTCCGTTGCCGCCAGGTTTCCTCCTCGAGTGCGCCAGGAGGCGCTCGGTGAGTGGGGGGTACTGTCATGTCTTGTTATGTCTGTTCCTGTCCTTTCTCTTCACTCTGTCTCTCTCTGCTGGTCTTTTTAGTTACCTTCTCTGTCTCTCATTCTTCAGCTGTTCTACATCTCCCCTAACTAGTCTCATTCACTTCTTTCCCCACCTGTTCCCTTCTTCCCCTCTGATTAGGTCTCTATTTCCTCTCTCTGTTCCTGCTACTTTCAGTGTCTGATTCTTGCTTGTGTTTTTGATGCCAGAAGCAAGCTGTCGTCCTCGTTTGCTTCCACCTCGTCTCTATCCTGTCGGAGTCCGCCTGGCAGGTGCATCCTGCATTATACTAACGTTCTTTTTGTCTCCATTGACTACGCTGGAAGAGGATTTATGCCATTCCTGTTTTTCATTAAAGAACTCTGTTTTCTGTTAAAACCGCTTTTGGGTCTCTCACTCAAGTACATAACA
>NW_027015620.1:0-11255 GCF_036934945.1 Oncorhynchus masou masou
CTTACACTTATGGTGGCGCTTTATTTCTTATTTTTGGAAGAAAACGTCTCTCGCTTTAAACAAGATATTTTGTCACAAAAAGATGCTCGACTATGCATATAATTGCTACTGTTCGAAAGAAAACACTCTGACGTGTCCAGAAATACAAATATCTTCTCTGTGCGTGCCCTTTAACGTGAGCTTCAGGCAAAACTAAGATGACTTGGCATCCAGGAAATGACAAGGATTTTTGAGGCTCTGTTCTTCATGATCTCCTTATATGGCTGTGAACGCAAGAGGAATGAGTCTGCCCTTTCTGTCGCTTTCCCCAAGGTCGGCATTGTGACGTATTTGTAGGCAGATCAGTTGGAAGATTGACCATAAGAGACCACATTTACCACGTGTCCGCCCGGTGTCCTGCGCTCGAAATTGGTGCGCAAAAGTCACCTGCCAGTATTTTTCCATGGGGCACAGAGAGAGAAGCAAGCTCACCGAACTGCATGTCAATGAAGAGATATGTGAAAAAACACCTTGAGGGATTGATTCCAAACAACGCTTGGCCATGTTTCGGCCGATATTATGTAGTTAATCCGGGAAAAGCTCTTCACGTTGTAGGTGACTGCATTTTCGGTTCGTGCCGGCAGCCAGGCGCAATGTAGAAAACGGAACGATTTCTCCTACACACAGACGCTTTCAGGAAACACTGCGCATTTGGTATGTGGCTGGGAGTCTCCTCATTGAAAACATCAGAAGCTCTTCAAAGGTAAATGATTTTATTTATTTGGTTATCTGGCTTTTGTGAAAATGTTGCGTGCTACATGCTACACAAAATGCTATGCTAGCTTTGCATACTCTTACACAAATTAGTCAATTTCTATGGTTCAAAGCATATTTTGAAAATCTGAGATGACAGTGTTGTTAAGAAAAGGCTAAGCTTGAGAGCAAACGCACCTCAGATTGCAGCCCAAATAAATGCTTCACAATTAACAGACACATATCAACATCAACTGCTCAGAGGAGACTGCTTGAATCAGGCCTGCTTGGTCAAATTGCTGCTATGAAACCACTACTACAGGACACCAATAAGAAAGAAGAGACTTGATTGGACCAAGAAACATGAGTAATGGACATTAGACCAGTGGAAATCTGTCCTTTGGTCTGATGAGTCCAAATTTGATATTTTTGTCTTTGTGAGATGCACAGTCGGTGAACGGATGATCTCAGCATGTGTTGTTCCCACCGTGAAGCATGGAGGAGGTGTGAAAAGGAGAGTTCCTCACGAAGCTGGTTGAGAGAACTACATGATTCCATTTGTGTTATTCCACACCCTTGAATGAGTAGGTGTGTTCAAACTTGAATGAGTAGGTGTGTTAAATTAAACAGTAATGTATGTTAATGTTAATCCTATGCTAGTGCTAATGATAACAATGTTTAATATATTCAATATGCTGTGATCTGTAGAGAGAATATATTAGACGGAATGTGTCAAAAAGTGATTGATGAGCTATTTTTAGTGTCATGTATTTATACCCTTTTATGGTCATCCTGCCCGGATGTTCTCATGCTATCAGTGAGTGTTTATGTAACATGATAGCGCAGCTGTTCCTTTGAAGTTAAGCAAATGTTTGCAATAAAAATATCCTGGTGATAATGTGTAGTGACCTTGTTGAACTGTTGAATGTGTCTGAACATTTGAAACAGTTGGGAATTTATGTAGTGTGTGGGGAGGGCCTGAGTTTGAAAAGTTTAAACATTTGGGAATTTTTGTAGTGAATTTATGGAGTTAGCTTGTCAGCCCCTTGTATATGAATAAGTAATTTCCGAGGGTACGTTTGTCTGAGTATAAGAAAGGGTTAGACTAGTCCTGTGTCATGTCTAACACAGATAAACTATAGAAAACATGTACCCTAGACTGATTCTAGGTGTTTTGTGTCCTTCATGTCTGGGACACAATGACAGAAACTCATCTTAAGCCATTTTCTCCTGCATTTCACTTGAGAAAATGACTTAAGATAAGACTAACTCTCTGTCTGATCGAACAGGCCCTGGGTGGAACATCCATGCCTAGCTTTCATTGTGAGAGGACATCTGCGGTCGAGGTCATTTGAAAGCCAATCTTGGTGTTCTCTGGCAATTACCAAACGTCCTGCACAGTGTTGGGCTGTAAGCACAACCCCACCTGTGGATGTCGGGGCCCTCATACCACCCTCATGGAGTCTGTTTCTGAGCCGTTTGAACAGACACATGCACATTTGTGGCCTGCTGGAGGTCATTTTGCAGGGCTCTGGCAGTGCTCCTCCTGCTCCTCCTTGCACAAATGTGGAGGTAAGCGGTCCTGCTGCTGGGTTGTTGCCCTCCTACGGTCTCCTCCACGTCTCCTGATGTACTGGCCTGTCTCCTGGTAGCGCCTTCATGCTCTGGACACTACGCTGACAGACACAGCAAACCTTCTTGCCACAGCTCGCATTGATGTGCCTGTGGCAAAGAAGAGGTCGAGTGGTAAATGGCAGATATGTGAGAGCAGAACTAATAACACGGGCTCTGCCCGATCACTAAAATGGCCACCCCTGTCAGAACTACAGATCACAAAATGGCCGACCACCAAAACTACAAGTCCCAGAAGCAAGGGGAACCCTCAGAAGGTGGAGCCAACCCACAGATAAAGGGTCAAGAAAAACCAGGAAGAAGAAGAGAGTGCTGGAAGGATCTATGAACAATAGAGAAAGAAGACAATAGAGATTGGCTGGATTTACCGTGTGTGAGGTTGGACTGTTTCGAGCTTACCTGTTGGCGTTTGGACCTGGACCTACCAGAGAACCTGAGTTCATGTACCGAACCTGCTATCTACTTGGCTTCGCCTACGGCCTGGGTGGAGGCCGGGACGGAGGAAACAAACACACCCAGGTACTGTCCTGTTCGAAAGAGACTCTCATTCTTAAGGGCGGTTTGGTGACAGTTTACCGCTTAGTTTTGCTTGAAGCAAACGCTCCTAACCTATGAAGAGGTTTGTCACACGTGGTGGAGGATGCGGGCATGGACTAACCATACCCTGGTTAGGTAGAAGAAAAAAAAAATGTTCAGTTAGCACTCAAAGGGGAGTCAGGTTTTTTTGTGGCTTTGTTTGGTTAGGACAGTTTCTCAGGAATATGAGTATGGAGGGAGCCATACAGGCCCTGTTACAAGCGGTGGCCGCCAACAAGAGCTCAACAAATAGCTCATCAGGATGCAATGCGAATGTATCAGGACAACCCCCACGAACACAGATGTTCGACTTGATTCACCTGGCACGGAAATGGTTGCGACCAGAGACCCGGTCATCCGCCGAGGTCGTCGAGACCATCGTACTCAACCAGTTTCAGCGAGGTCTACCCCAAGAAGTGAGACGATGGGTTGGCCAGAACGAGGTACTTTCCGCCAACCATCTCGTGGGCCTGGTTGAACGGTATTGTATGGCAGGAACAGCTGAGCAGGCACAGGAGGAAAGATTCCCGTTCCCCAGGCATGGGCAAACCAGCGGACAGGGTAAGGCTGTCCCAGCATATAGAGGGGGAAGAGAGCAGCGTGGGGCCACACTAAGGGAAAAAACGGAAACCGGGACTGGGTGTCGAGGGGGTCTCCCCCCCGAACCCCTATTATCTGTTACAATTGTAATCAACCAGGACATATTGCAGCCTACTGCCCTATTAAAGAAGAGCCAATGCAATGTAACCTCGGTGAAAATGAAGATGATATACGGTATGCATGTCCTGTTGTAACCACTGTACTTGAAAGATCAAGAAACAAACATATGTGCAGGGTGAAGGTTGAAGGGAAAGAGGTTGAAGCACTGCTGGATTCCGGCAGTATGCTAACCCTGGTCGTTGCAAGCCTAGTGCCGAATCATAAACTGGATACAAGACAGGATATCAGTGTTACATGCATTCATGGGGATACCCGCCTGTACCCCACGGCCTTAGTGAGCATACAAACAGAGGACGGTCTGCTGGATTATGAGGTCGGTGTGGTCCCAAAGATGCCATATGATGTAATATTGGGTAGAGACTTTCCTAACTTTGCGGAGTTAGGCCACAAGAATGGCATATTTGAGAAGCCAACAACCCTGACCAAGCAGGAAGAAGCATGGGGCCTTCAACCAAAGCCAGGAAAAGAGGTCTCCCCAGGGGACAACATCACAAGTGCTAGTAGGGGAGGAGGAGGATGAAGTGGCAAACCTCGCTGATAACGGACAGCCCGGTACTAGTGGGGCTGGGGTCGGTCTGAATCCAGAGGACGACCGATCTAGAACCCGCAGACCTGGCAGGTTCCTTGACTAATTTTGGGACGGCCCAAAACCAGGATCCAACCCTGCAGCAAGCCAGAGCAGATGTGCAGGTCGTAGATGGTACTCCCATAAATGTTGGTATGATGCCTAACAGTTTCCCCCACTTCATCATGAAAAAGGGTTTGGTGTACAGAGTCTCAAAATAGGGGTTGATGTGGTGGAACAGTTGTTGGTTCCCACTCGGTACCGGAGGACAGTACTGGATCTAGCTCATGGGCACATTCTGGGTGGACACCTTGGTATCGATAAAACCCGAGACCGGATTGTAAGGAGGTTTTACTGGCCAGGAATTCAAGCTGAAGTGGCTCGGCATTGTGGAGAGTGCCCGGAGTGCCAGTTAACAGCTCCCCGACCAGCTGTTAGAAGCCCGTTAGTGCCACTCCCCATAATCGAAACACCAATCGCGGCTCGACGGGCCGCGATTAGAGCAGAGGCGGAGAAAATGTTGACAGCTGGAGTGATCGAAGAGTCACATAGTTAGTGGTCTAGCCCAATTGTGATGGTCTCCAAGCCCGATGGGTCTTTGCGGTTCTGTAACGACTTTCGGAAGGTAAATGAAATCTCCAAGTTTGATGCCTACCCCATGCCCCGAGTAGATGAAATACTGGAGAAAATTGGTAATGCTCGGTACATTACGACTCTTGATCTGACAAAAGGGTACTGGCAAATTCCTCTGACCCCCAGGGCCAAAGAAAAGACAGCCTTTGCAACACCTGACGGTTTGTTTCAATACACCGTCATGCCATTCGGCTTACACGGGGCCCCAGCCACCTTTCAACGGCTCATGGACAAAGTCCTAAAACCGCACAAAGCATATGCCGCAGCTTATTTAGATGACGTGGGGATCTACAGCCCAGATTGGGAATCCCACTTACCCCGGGTACAGGCAGTGTTAGACGCCCTTAGAAAGGCAGGGCTCACGGCAAACCCTGCCAAGTGTTATGTGGGGTTAGAGGAAACAGAGTATCTGGGATACACTGTGGGAAGAGGGTTAATCAAACCCCAACATAAGAAGGTGAAGGCAATTAGAGAATGGCCGAAACCAGTAAATAAGAAGCAGGTTCGAGCCTTCCTAGGGCTGACGGGTTACTACCGGAAGTTCATCCCAAGTTATGCCACAGTGGCCGCCCCACTTACCGACATGACTAGAGCCAGAGGGCCAAACATGGTCAAATGGGATGAAAGGGCCACCAAAGCATTTAGGACATTACAGGAGGCTCTCTGCTGTAATCCAGTGCTGGTGGTACCAGACTTTGAGAGAGAGTTTATGGTTCAGACGGATGCCTCAGAGGTTGGCTTGGGAGCAGTGCTATCCCAAGAGGTAGAAGGGGTGGAACACCCCATCCTGTTTTTAATCAGGAAGCTGGAACCACGGGAAACCAACTACTCAGTCGTTGAGAAAGAGGCGCTGGCAGTAAAGTGGGCTCTAGAAAGCCTGAAATACAACCTGCTGGGGCGCCACTTCACCCTCATCAATGACCATGCCCCACTCACCTGGATGCATAGGCTAAAGAGAAGAACGTCAAGATGCGGTGTTTTTTGAGTCTCCAACCGTTTCATTTTGACTTGAAACACAGAGCAGGGAAGGAAATGGGGAAATCTTGGATGGGTTATCCCGCATGCACGATATTTTGTTATGTAGCCCGACCTAGGGGGTCGGATCTAGGGGGAGAGATGTGTGGCAAAGAAGGGGATCGAGTGGTAAATGGCAGATATGTGAGCGCAGAATTAATAAACGGGCCCTGCCCGATCACTAAAATGGCCACCCCTGTCAGAACTACAGATCACAAAATGGCCGACCACCAAAACTACAAGTCCTGTAGAAGCAAGGGGAACCTCAGAAGGTGGAGCTAACCCACAGATAAAGGGTCAAGAAAACCAGGAAGAGCAGAAGAGAGTGCTGGAAGGATCTATGAACAATAGAGAAAGAGACAATAGAGATTGGCTGATTTACCGTATGAGTTGGACTGTTTTGGACTTACCTGTTGGCGTTGGACCTGGACCTACGAGAACCCGATTCGTGTACCGAACCCTGCCATCCTTGACCTCGCCTACGGCCTGGGTGGACCAGGACGGAGAAACAAACACACAGGTACTGTCCTGTTCGAAAGAACTCTCATTCTTGGGTGATTTGGTGACAGTTTACCACTTAGTTTGTGACAAACAGCACTAACCTTGAAGAGGTTTGCCACAGTGCCATACTGGATGAGCTGCACTACCACTTGTGTGCTTTTGTAGACTCTGTCTCATGCTACCACTGAGATGGAAAGCACCACCAGCATTCAAAGGCACTAAAACATCAGCCAGGAAGACATAACTGAGAAGTGGTCTGTGGTCACCACCTGCAGAACCACTCTTTTGTTGGGGGTGTCTTACTAATTACCTATAATTTCAATTGTCTTATTCCATTTCAACAGCATGTGACATTTTTTTGTCAATCAGTGTTGCTTCATGGATAATACTCACAGAAGTGTGATTGACTTGGAGTTACATTGTGTTGTTTAAGTGTTCCCTTTATTGTTTTGAGCAGTTTATAACATTTCCATCAATGTATACCAAAGTAACAAATATTTAACAGTGTTTCAATGTTTTGTATTACAACAGTTATGAAAGACAATGACGTCCAATTATTAGGGAATGATTAATATAATGTGTTACATAGTGTGTGTCTGTGAAAACTATATGTAATAGATCCTCTCTCCCTCTCTCAGGCTACGAAAAATACAAAATACGTGACTGACTCCTGAGTGTTGAACTTTTGCCCACTCTATAGCCACCCTGGTTATTAATTACATAAGTTCCCAACTGTTTCAAATGTTCAAACACATTCAGCATTTCAACAAGGTCACAACACATCAATCACCAGGACATTTTTATTGCAAACACTCGCTTTAATTCAAAGGAACAGCTGCAATATCATGTAATATAAGCAATCACTCGATAGTGTGAGAACATCCAGACAGAATGACCACAAAAAGGCATAAACACAACACTTAAAATAGCTCATCAATCACTTTTGACACATTAAAACATTTCAACCTCAAATGCTCTATTCAGTCATGGAAATTCATAACTGTTTCAAATGTTCTGAACATATTCCAACAGTTCAGAATCAACTACATCACATCAACCACCAGGATATTTTTTATTGCAACATTTGCTTCTCAAGGAACAGCTACACTATCATGTTGCATAAACACTGATGACATCACTATATTCTCTCATCGCCTTTTAAAAGTTTCACTCAATCTATTCTAATTAAAAATTACACCATACAGACACCCTCTGGTGGTCAGTTTGCACAAATTGCACTGTTTTGTCTGCATAACCTGAATCAAGCATTCATGACATCACCCTGAAGAAGGCACAGTGATGCCAAAACATTGGTGGTTTACCCAATAAATTACGGTGAGTTTATACATAGAGTGTGCGACTCTCTTTGTTTTACAGAGAAGCATTTATAATGAACATAAAGTTAGGATTATCTACTTTACATAGGTTACATCGGCATCCATTTTGATTTATATTTCTGTATTGTCAACTTAACTGTGCGTTCTGACCTTTATTTCCTTTGTTTTGTCATTATTTAGTATGGTCAGGGCGTGAGTTGAGGTGGGCAGTCTGTTTGTTTTTCTATGATTTGGGTATTTCTATGTTTCGGCCTAGTAATGTTCTCAATCAGAAGCAGGTGTCATTAGTTGTCTCTGATTGAGAATCATACTTAGGTAGCCTGGGTTTCACTGTGTGTTTGTGGGTGACTGTTCCTGTCTCTGTATTTATTGACACCAGATAGGGCTGTTTTGAGTTTTCACGTGTTTTGTTAGTTCATTCATGTATAGTGTCTTTATAAATTAAAACATGAATAACCACCACGCTGCGTTTTGGTCCGCCTCCTTCAAGTAAAGAAAACGGTTACAGAATCAACCACCACAACAGGACCAAGCGGCGTGGTGAAGGCAGCGGCAGCAGGAGCAGCTAAAGAGGAAGGGACATGGGAGGGACGTTTTGGACGGCAGTATGGACTATACTACTTGGGAGGAAATAGACAGGTGGGCGGTCGACCCAGGAAGAGTGCCGGAGCCCGCTGGGATTCGCTGGAGCAGTGCGAAGAGGGGTATAGGAGAATGGAGTTGGAGAGACAAGCACGGGGCGCGCGGTAGGAAGCCCTAGAGTCAGCCCCAAAATGTCTTGGGTGGCACACAGGAAGTGTGGCTAAGCCAGGCAGGAACCTGCGCCAACTTCCTGTGCTACCGGGGCGAGAGACCGGGCAGGCACCGTGTTATGCGGTGGAGCACGGTGTCCCCAGTGCAGGCATAGCCCGGTGCGGTACATACCAGCTCCGCGGATCGGCCGGGCTAGAGTGAGCATCGAGCCAAGTGCCATGAAGCCGGCTCTACGCATCTGGTCCCAGTGCGTCTCCTTGGGCCGGCTTACATGGCACCAGCCTTGCGCATGGTGTCCCGGCGGTTCGCCTGCATGGCCCAGTGCGGGGCTATTCCACCTCGCTACTGGCAGGCGGCCGGAGCATTCAACCAGAAGGCAGGCTCGGTGCTCAAGAGCTCCCGTGCGCCTGCACGGTCCGGTCTATCCGGTACCACCTCCACGCACCAGCCCTCCGGTGGCAGCCCCCGCACCAGGCTGTCTCTCCGTCCTCATCCTGCAGGTGCTCCCGCCTGTCCAGCGCTGCCGGAGCCTTCCTCCTCTCCAGCGCTGCCGGAGTCTCCCGCCTGTTCGAGCGCTGCCGAGTCTCCCGCCTGTTTGGCCCCAGAGCTCAGTCCAGAGGCGCTAGGCCCCTCATTCCAGAGGCGCCAGAGCTACTCAGTCCAGCGCTGCCAGAGCCTTCCTCTCCAGCGTTGCCGGAGCTTCCCCGTCTGCCCAGCGCCATCAGTCGACAGTCTGCCCAGCGCATCTGAGCTACCCGTCTGCCCAGCGCCATCTGAGCCACCCGTCTGCCCAGCGCCGCCTGAGCCGCCCGCTCTGCCCAGCGCCGCCTGAGCCGCCCGTCTGCCCAGCGCCGCCTGAGCCGCCCAGTCTGCCCAGCGCCGCCTGAGCCGCCCGTCTGCCAGCCAGGGCCGCCGTCTGCCAGTGGGCCGCCCAGTCTGCCCAGCGCCGCCTGGGCCGCCCGTCTGCCCAGCGCCGCCTGGGCCGCCCGTCTGCCCAGCGCCGCCTGAGCCGCCCGTCTGCCCAGGGGCCGCCAGCGCCTGCCAGCGCCGCTCCGTCATTGCCCAGCGCCGCCAGAGCCGCACGTCTGCCCAGCGCCGCCAGAGCCGCCCGTCTGCCCAGCGCCGCCAGTGCCGGCAGCTCCGCCCGTCTGCCCAGCGCCGCCTGAGCCGCCAGTCTGCCCAGCGCCGCCTGAGCCGCCCGTCTGCCCAGCGCCGCCAGTGCCGCCCGATCTGCCGCCAGCGCCGCCAGTCTGCCCAGCCGTCGCCAGTGCCGCCAGTCTGCCCAGCGCCGCCAGTCACGCCGCCAGTCTCGCCCAGCGCCGCCAGTGCCGCCAGCCTGCCCAGCGCCGCCAGTGCCGCCAGTCTGCCCAGTGCCGCCAGAGCCCCTCAGCCCAGAGGCGCCAGAGCCCCTCCAGCCCAGAGCCCCCCCGCCCCTCAGCCCAGAGCCTCCGCCCCTCAGCCCAGAGCCCCCGCCCTCTGTCCAGAGCTTCCGCCCCTCTGTCCAGAGCTTCCGCCCCTCTGTCCAGAGCTTCCGCCCCTCAGTCCAGTGTGGTCATTTAGTAGGGTCACCGTGGTAAGGAGGCCACGGAAGCGGACAAGAAGGCGGACTAAGACGTTGGTGAAAAGGGGTCCGCGTCCAGTGCCAGAGCCGCCACCGCGGACAGACGCCCAGCCAGACCCTCCCCAAAGGTTAACTTTTGAAACTCCCCAACCCGGATCCGGGATTGCGACTAAGCCCCCAGGCTCATCAGCATAACGCAACGTCACCCATTTCTGAAAATCGCAAATAAAATTAAAATAATGCGTTTGCTCTCAAGCTTAGCCTTTTTCTTAACAACACTGTCATCTCAGATTTTCAAAATATGCTTTTGAACCATAGAAATGGACTAATTTGTGTAAGAGTATGCCAAAGCTAGCATAGCATTTTTGTGTAGCATGCAGCACGCAACATTTTCACAAAGCCAGATAACCAAATAAATAAAATCATTTACCTTTGAAGAGCTTCTGATGTTTTCAATGAGGAGACACCCAGCCACATACCAGATGCGCAGTGTTTCCTGGAAAGCGTCTGTGTGTAGGAGAAATCGATCCGTTTTGTACATTGCGCCTGGCTACCGAAACGAACCGAAAATGCAGTCACCTACAACGTCAAACTTTTTTCCGGATTAACTACAAATATCGACTGAAACATGGCAAACGTTGTTTGGAATCAATCTCAAGGTGTTTTTTCACATATCTCTTCATTGATATATCAGTTCGTGGGAAGCTTGCATTCTTCTCTAAATTCCATGGAAAAATACTTGCAGCTGACTTTTGCGCACCACCTCGGCGCAGGACACCGGGCGGACACGCAGTAAATGTGTCTCTTATGGTCAATCTTCCAACGATCTGCCTACAAATACGTCACAATGCTGCAGACACCTTGGGGAAACGACAGAAAGGGCAGACTTACTCCTCTTGCGTTCACAGCCATATAAGGAGATCATGAAAGACAGAGCCTCAAAAATCCTGTCATTTCCTGGATGCCAAGTCATCTTGGTTTTGCCTGAAGCTCACGTTAAAGGGCACGACAGAGAAGATATTTGTATTTCTGGACACGCCAGAGTGTTTTCTTCGAACAGTAGCAATTATATGCATAGTCGAGCATCTTTTGTGACAAAATATCTTGTTTAAAAACGGGAATGCTTTTTCATCCAAAAAATGAAATAAGCGCCTACCCATAGAGTGTAAGAGGTTAAGGTTTTGCGTCTCCATATCAACAGGGACTCAAACAGCAGTCAATAAAAGTGTTT
>NW_027015621.1:0-11243 GCF_036934945.1 Oncorhynchus masou masou
CACCCCGAGAGCTTCTGGGTCATGGGTGGTGGCACCGGGATCCTCATCTCTCCCAAGTGGTCATTCTCTCTCTCTCCCCTTACCCATCTGTCTATCGCCTCCTTGAATTCCATGCTGTCACAGTTACCAGCCCTTTCAAGCTTAACATCCTTATCATTTATCGCCCTCCAGGTTCCTCGGAGAGTTCATCAATGAGCTTGATGCCTTGATAAGCTCCTTTCCTGAGGACGGCTCACCTCTCACAGTCCTGGGCGACTTTAACCTCCCCACGTCTACCTTTGACTCATTCCTCTCTGCCTCCTTCTTTCCACTCCTCTCCCTCTTTGACCTCACCCTCTCACCTTCCCCCTACTCACAAGGCAGGCAATACGCTCGACCTCATCTTTACTAGATGCTGTTCTTCCACTAACCTCATTGCAACTCCCCTCCAAGTCTCCGACCACTACCTTGTATCCTTTTCCCCTCTCGCTCTCATCCAACACTTCCCACACTGCCCCTACTCGGATGGTATCGCGCCGTCCCAACCTTCGCTCTCTCTCTCCCCGCTCTCTCCTCCTCTTCCATCCTATCATCTCTTCCCTCTGCTCATACCTTCTCCAACCTATCTCCTGATTCTGCCTCCTCAACCTCCCTCTTCCCTTTCTGCATCCCTTGACTCTCTATGTCCCCTATCCTCCAGGCCGGCTCGGTCCTCCCCCTCCCGCTCCGTGGCTCGACGACTCATTGCGAGCTCACAGAACAGTGCTCCGGGCAGCCGAGCGGAAATGGAGGAAAACTCCCGCCCCTGCGGACCTGGCATCCTTTTTCACTCCCTCCCTCTACATTTTCCTCCTCTGTCTCTGCTGCTAAAGCCACTTTTTCCACTCTAAATTCCAAGCATCTGCCTCTAAACCCTAGGAAGCTCTTGCCACCTTCTCCTCCCTCCTGAATCCTCCCCTCCTCCCCCCTCCCTCTCTGCAGATGACTTCGTCAACCATTTTGAAAAGAAGGTCGACGACATCCGATCCTCGTTTGCTAAGTCAAACGACACCGCTGGTTCTGCTCACACTGCCCTACCCTGTGCTCTGACCTCTTTCTCCCCTCTCTCTCTCCAGATGAAATCTCGCTTCTTGTGACGGCCGGCGCCCCAACAACCTGCCCGCTTGACCCTATCCCCTCCCTCTTCTCCAGACCATTTCCGGAGACCTTCTCCCTTACCTCACCTCGCTCATCAACTCATCCCTGACCGCTGGCTACGTCCCTTCCGTCTTCAAGAGCGAGAGTTGCACCCCTTCTGAAAAAACCTACACTCGATCCCCTCCGATGTCAACAACTACAGACCAGTATCCCTTCTTCTTTTTCTCCAAAACTCTTGAACGTGCCGTCCTTGGCCAGCTCTCCCGCTATCTCTCTCAGAATGACCTTCTTGATCCAAATCAGCTCAGGTTTCAAGACTAGTCATTCAACTGAGACTGCTCTTCTGTATCACGGAGGCGCTCCGCACTGCTAAAGCTAACTTCTCTCCCTCTGCTCTCATCCTTCTAGACCTATCGGCTGCCTTCGATACTGTGAACCATCAGATCCTCCCCTCCACCCTCCTCCGAGTTGGGCATCTCCTCGGGCCCACGCTTGGATTGCGTCCTACCTGACAGGTCGCTCCTACCAGGTGGCGTGGCGAGAATCTGTCTCCTCGCCATGCGCGCTCACCACTGGTGTCCCCAGGGCTCTGTTCTAGGCCCTCCTATTCTCGCTATACACCAAGTCACTTGGCTCTGTCATAACCTCACATGGTCTCTCCTATCATTGCTATGCAGACGACACACAATTAATCTTCCTTTCCCCCTGTCTGATGACCAGGTGGCGAATCGCATCTCTGCATGTCTGGCAGACATATCAGTGGATGACGGATCACCACCTCAAGCTGAACCTTGGCAAGACGGAGCTGCTCTTCCTCCCGGGGAAGGACTGCCCGTTCCATGATCTCGCCATCACGGTTGACAACTCCATTGTGTCCTCCTCCCCAGAGCTTAAGAACCTTGGCGTGATCCTGGACAACACCCTGTCATTCTCAACTAACATCAAGGCGGTGGCCCGTTCCTGTAGGTTCATGCTCTACAACATCCGCAGAGTACGACCCTGCCTCACAGGAAGCGGCGCAGGTCCTAATCCAGGCACTTGTCATCTCCCGTCTGGATTACTGCAACTCGCTGTTGGCTGGGCTCCCTGCCTGTGCCATAAAAACCCCTACAACTCATCCAGAACGCCGCAGCCGGTCTGGTGTTCAACCTTCCCAGTTCTCTCACGTCACCCCGCTCCTCCGCTCTCTCCACTGGTTTCCAGTTGAAGCTCGCATGCGCTACAAGACCATGGTGCTTGCCTACGGAGCTGTGAGGGGAACGGCACCGCAGTACCTCCAGGCTCTGGATCAGGCCCTACACCCAAACAAGGGCACTGCGTTCATCCACCTCTGGCCTGCTCGCCTCCCTACCACTGAGGAAGTACAGTTCCCGCTCAGCCCAGTCAAAACTGTTCTGCTCTGGCCCCCAATGGTGGAACAAACTCCCTCACGATGCCAGGACAGCGGAGTCAATCACCACCTTCGGGAGACACCTGAAACCAACCCCACCTCTTCAAGGAATACCTAGGATAGGATAAAGTACTCCTTCTCACCCCCCTTAAATGATTTAGATGCACTATTGTAAAGTGGCTGTTCCACTGGATGTCAGAAGGTGAATTCACCAATTTGTAAGTCGCTCTGGATAAGAGCGTCTGCTAAATGACTTAAATGTAAATGTAAATGTAATCAAGTTTAGATTGTAGGACGGCCTCGGTGTTAAGCATGTCCCAGTTTAGGTCACCTAACAGTACGAACTCTGAAGATAGATGGGTGGCGATCTACTCACATATGGTATCCAGGGCACAACTGGGGGCCGAGGTGGGTCTATAACAAGTGGCAACGGTGAGAGACTTGTTTCTGGAGAGGTGGATTTTTAAAAGTAGAAGCTCGAATTGTTTGTACACAGACATGGAAAGTATGACAGAACTCTGCAGGTTATCTCTGCAGTAGATTGTAACTCCACCCCCTTTGGCAGTTCTATCTTGTCGGAAAATGTTATAGTTAGGGATGGAAATTTCAGGATTTTTCGTGGCCTTCCTAAGTCAGGATTCAGACAATAGCTAGGACATCTGGGTTGGTGGAATGTGCTGAAGCAGTGAATAAAACAAACTTAGGGAGGAGGCTTCTAATGTTAACATGCATGAAACCAATGTTTTTACGGTTATAGAAGTCAACAAATGAGAGTGGCTGTGAAATGGGGAGTGATTCTGGGGACTGCAGGCCTGGGTTAACCCTACATCACCAGAGGAACAAAGGAGGAGTAGGATAAGAGCATGGCTAAAGGCTAAAAGAATTGGTTGTCTAGTGCGTTTTGGAACAAGAGTAAAGGAGCGGGTTTCTGGGCGAGAAGAATAGATTCAAACATAATGTACAGACAGGGGTATGGTAGGATGTGAGTACAGTGAGGTAAGCCTAGGCATTGAGTGACGATGAGAGAAGTTTTGTCTCTAGAGGCACCATTTCAGGCAGGTGTGGTCACCACGCATGTGGGGTGGAACAACAGGGCTAGCAAAGGCATATTGAGCAGGGCTGGAAGCTCTACAGTGAATTAAGGCAAAAAAAATACTAAACAAAACAGCAATAGACAAGGCATTTTGACATTAGGGAGAGGTTAGGGATAGGCATGTGTAGCCAAGTGATCATAGGGTCCAGTGAGTAGCTAGGCGAGCTGGAGGCACAGCGATTCAGACAGCTGGCAGGCCGGGGCCAGCAGCAGACTAGCAGATGGGCCCTCAGGGGGACGTCTATCAAGAGTCTGAAACCCTCGAACGATTAGGTCAACAGACCAGTCGGTGATTGATCGGCTGGCTCCGTGTCGGCAACAAAGGGTCCAGGCCAATTGGCAGAAGAGGTATTGAAGCCCAGGAATTATCTGATGGAATTCTTTGGCTAATCGGGAGAAGAGCCTAGCCCAGGCTAACTGGTGCTTGCTTCGGGACAGAAACCCCCTCGGACGGTTACGTCGGTAGACCAGTCGATGGATTGGCGAGGCTCCGTGTCGGCAGCAAAGGGTCCAGGCCAATTGGCAAAAGAGGTAATTGAAGCCCAGGGATTGCTTGATGGAATCTCTTCAGCTAGACGGGGAGATGGGCCTAGGGTCGAGGCTAGCTCCAGGCTAACTACTAGCTAGTTAGCTGGCTAGCTTCAGAAGGGGGTTCTGGTTCAAAAGTGTAAAAATAGAAGATCCATACCACATTGGGTGAGGCGAGTTGCAGGAGGGTAAGTTCAATCCGTGATGGAAAATGAGATGTAAAAAAATAATACAAATATATACTAAATATATACGAAGAAAAACGATATATACAAGGGACAGGACAAGACAATCAAAACAGACATCCCCACTGCTTCGCCATCTTGGTATTTATGTTTAATTTATGGACATCTCTCAGTGAAGGAATACTACATGGTTGATATCTCACAGAGATATATTTCTGCCAGGCTCTGACACGTCTGATGGGGTCATAGATTTATAATATCAGTTTGCTATTTCAAACAACCAGGTGGTTTCATCTTCATAGTCAAATATGTAGAATGTTTTTATTACATATGTGAAGGAAAAGTAAAATAGAGTAAAACTCAATAGAGTAAAAAAACTCAATAGAGTAAAACAAGTTAAATTAATTTCTGCATATTATAATGACAGGTGATTTCATTTTATTTTATTTTATTCTAATAAACTATAGTAAACTGTATAAATACAATTTTAAAACATATAGTAAAATACACTACAGTATATACAGTACATTCGGAAAGTATTCAGACCCCCTTCCCCTTTTCCAGTTTGTTATGTTACAGCCTTATTCTAAAATGGATTAAATAAAAAAAATGTCCTCATTAATCTACACATAATATTCCATAATGACAAAGCGAAATCAGGTTTTTAGAAATGTTTGCTAATTTATACAAAAAAAATCTGAAATACCTTATTTACACAAGTATTCAGACCCTTTGCTATGAGACTCGAAATTGAACTCAGGTGCATCCGGTGTTTCCATTGATCATCCTCAAGTTGTTTCTACAACTTTGTTGGAGTCCACCTGTGGTAAAATTCAATTGATTCCTCATGATTTGTAGAAGACACACGCCTGTCTATGTAAGGTCCCACAGTTGACTGTGCATGTCAGAGCAAAACCAAGCCATGAGGTTGAAGGAATTGTCCGTAGCGCTCCGAAACAGGATTGTGTTGAGGCACAGATCTGGGGAAGGTTACCAAAACATTTCTGCAGCATTGAAGGTCCCCAAGAACACCAGTGGCCTCCATCATTCTTAAATTGAGAAGTTTGGGACCACCAAGACTCTTCTTAGAGCTGGCCGCCCGTCAAACTGAGAAATCGGGGGAGAAGGGCTTTGGTCAGGGCGGTGCCCAAGAACCCGATGGTCACTCCCTGACAGAGCTCCAGAGTTCCTCTGTGGAGATGGGAGAACCTTCCAGAAGGACAACCATCTCTGCTGCACTCCACCAATCAGGCCTTTATGGTTGAGTGGCCAGACAGAAGCCAGTCCTCAGTAAAAAGGCACATGACAGCCTGCTTGAGTTTGCCAAAAGGCACCTAAAGGGACTCTCAGACCATGAGAAACAAGATTCTCTGGTCTGATGAAGCCAAGATTTAATTCTTTGGATTGAATTCCAAGCGTCATGTTATGGGGAAACCTGGCACCATACCTACGGAAAAGCATTGTGGTGACAGCATCATGCTGTGGGGGATGTTTTTTCAGAGGCAGGGACTGGGAGACTAGTCAGGATCAAGGGAAAGATGAATGGAGCAAAAGTACAGAGAGATCCTTGATGAAAACCTGCTCCAGAGCAATCAGGACCTCAGACTGCGGTGAAGGTTCACCTTCCCAACAGGACAATAACCTTAAGCACACAGCCAAGACAACGCAGGAGTGGCTTCAGGACAATTCTCTGAATGTCCTTGAGAGGCCCAGCCAGAGCCCGGACTTGAACCCGATCAAACATCTCTGGAGAGACCTGTCAGGACCCAGTATCTAACCTGGGTCTCCAGAGTGAGAAACAGTCACTTAACCAACTGAGCCACGAATAGACAGCAGAACCCAGAAGATGAGGCAGACACAGCAGTACTTAAGACGGTGTATTTAATAAAGAAAAAATCCTAAAAATACAAAAAAAATGGCAAATCCAAAAGGTGGTAGGAAAAACACAAAAAGACCTCAAAAGAAACTCACCAAAAAAATAAACAAAACAAAAAACAGAATACCACAAGAACTTCACCGGAATCGACAAGAGCACACAGAACACTAGGCAGGGTGCTAACACAAACACAGAGCACAGAACTGAGGGAAACAAAGGGTTTAAATACAATCAGGGGAAACGAAACACAGGTGCAAATAATAATGGGGATCAAGGGAAAACATAGGGACAAAAAGCACAATGGGGACATCTACTGACCAAAAACCCGGAACAACCCTGGCCAAATCCTGACAGAATCCCCCCTAGGAACGGCTCCTGACGTTCCTACCAGCTCTCTCAGGGTGGAGGACCCTGAACTGACGAATGAGGTCAGGGTCCAGGATGTCTTTGGCAGGAACCCAGGAGCGCCTCCTCAGGACCGTAGCCTTCCCAGTCCACCAGATACTGCCAGGACCGCTGCACCCGGCGGGAATCCAGTATCCGGTGGACGGTATAAGCCGGCTGGCCTCCAATGACACGAGGCGGAGGGGAGGTCTGTCTGCCGGGACAAGGGGAGAAAAACAACAGGTTTTAACAATGACACATGAAATGTGGGATTAATCTTAAGGGATCTGGGTAAGTGTAGGCGATAAGAAACTGGGTTAACTCTCCTGGCAACCTTGAAGGGACCGATGTATTTTTGGGACAGCTTGCGAGACTCCACCCGTAGAGGTAAGTCTCTTGTGGAAAGCCAGACTCTCTGGCCGGGGCGCAGGGTAGGCCCGGGACGGCGACGTCTGTTGGCTTGTTGTTGATACCTCTGTGAGGAACGCATCAGATTAAGACGGGTCTTCCTCCACATAAGCCGACAGCGTCTGACGAACCTCAAGGCTGAAGGCACTCTGACTTCTGCCTCCTGGTCCGGGAACAATGGAGGAGCATAGCCAAACTGACACTCGTGCGGGGACATACCAGTGGAGGAGGAGCGCAAGGTGTTGTGCGCGTATTCGGCCCAAACAATAAAGGATGACCATGTGGACGGGTTGTCACGAGTCATACATCGGAGGGTGGTTTCCAGCTCTTGATTCATCCTCTCTGTTTGGCCGTTGGACTCCGGATGGTACCCTGAAGATAGACTGGCAGAAGCCCCCATGAGTTGGCAGAAGGCCTTCCAAAACCTTGAGGCGAACTGGGGACCTCTGTCAGAAACCACATCTTGAGGAATGCCGAAGACTCGGAACACATGATTAATTACCAACTCAGCCGTTTCCTTGGCAGAAGGTAACTTAGTCAGAGGGACGAACCTGGCCGCCTTTGAAAACCTGTCGATTATGACTAGGATAGTAGTATTGCCATGGGATGGAGGAAGTCCAGTAATAAAGTCCAATGAGATATGGGACCAGGGTCTGTGGGGAACAGGTAAAGGGTGAAGGAGTCCTTGAGGGCGGAGGTGAGAAGATTTGCCCTGGCAGCACACGGGGCAGGCATTGACGAAAGTGGCAACGTCTTCTCTTATGGTAGGCCACCAGAACTTACGCTGGATGAACTCCAAGGTGCGACCTACGCCCGGATGACAGGTGAGGCGAGAGGAGTGCCCCCACAGAAGGACCTGAGTCCTCACTGCCTTGGGGACAAACAACCGATTGGCAGGGCCTCCTTTAGGGTCCGGTTCGCTAGCTTGAGCACGTCTCACGGTATCCTCAACTTGCCACGAGATCGGAGCCACAATCTTAGCAGCAGGAAGGACAGGCATGTCCGTGTCATCTCGAATGGCAGGAGCGTAGACTCGGGACAGGGCATCCGGTTTGAGATTCTTCGACCCGGGCCGATAGGTGAGGATAAACTGGAATCGATTGAAGAAAAGAGACCATCTAGCTTGTCTAGAGTTCAATCGCTTTGCCTGCTGGATATACTCCAGATTTTTGTGGTCCCGTAAGCACTTGAAACGGGTGAGAAGCCCCTCGAGCCAGTGTCTCCATTCCCTTCAATGCCATCTTAACCGCTAGGGGATTCGATCCCCATCGTAGTTCCTCTCAGTCGGGGTAAACGGTGTGAAGAAAGCGCACGGATGAAGCTTCTTGTCTTCACCCCTCTGAGACAGGACAGCTCCAACACCAACCTCTGATGCGTCTACCTCCACCACAAATGGTTCATCCGTGAGTCGGTAGTATCAGGATGGGAGCAGAGAGGACGCGCTGCTTGAGTCCTTGGAAGGCCGTCTCCCTCTTCTTCCCAAAAAACCTTTGCATTGCCACCTTTGGTTAAAGCTGAGAGAGGAGCTGCCACCAAACTGAAGTTCTTGATGAACTTGCGGTAAAAGTTTGTGAAGCCCAGGAAACGCTGAACATCCTTAACGGATTTGGGGGTGGGCAATCCGCCACCGCCCCTACCTTCCTAGGTCCATTTGGATTCGACCGGGTTCCACTACAAATCCCAGGAATTGTACTCGGGATGAATGGGAATTCACATTTTTCCGGCTTAACGTACAGATGGCTGTCCAGGAGGCATTTGAGTACTTGTCTGACATGCTTAGTGTGTTCTTGAAGGGAGCTCGAAAAGATGAGGATGTCATCCAAGTAAACAAACACAAATATGTTAAGCATATCCCTAAGCACATCGTTTATGAGCGCTTGGAACACCGCTGGGGCGTTGGTCAGCCGAAGGGCATCACCAAGTATTCATAGTGACCAGTAGGCGTGTTGAAAGCGGTCTTCCACTCATCACCAGGTCTGATCCGCACAAGATGGTATGCGTTCCGCAGGTCAAGCTTGGTGAAACAACTGCTTCCTGGAGCAGCTCGAAGGCTGTGGCCATAAGGGGTAGCGGGTAACGGTTACGGACGGTTATGTCATTGAGTCCCCGGTAGTCGATGCAGGCACGAATCCACCGTCTTTCTTGGCCACAAAGAAAAACCCTGCTCCCGCCTGGGAGGTGGATGGACGCATGAGGCCTGCTTCCAGAGCGTCCTTGATGTAGGTATCCATAGCAGCTCGTTCGGGTGGAGATAGGGAAAAGATCCGACCCCTGGGGGGCAAGTGCCCGGAAACAGGTCGATGGGGCAATCGTAAGGTCTATGGGGTGGTAGCATGGTGGCCCTCTGTTTGCTAAACACCAGTTTGAGGTCATGGTAACACCGGGAACTCGGGTCAGGTCGATGGATTCTAAAGACTCGGGAGTAGAACTCGGGAATTCTGGAAAATACAAGTAGCTTGGCACGTAGGACCCCACTGCTTGATAGTGCCCACAGACCAGTCGATGTGAGGGTTATGGCTGTGAAGCCAGGGGTATCCAAGGACGAGAGGGAACTCGGAACAGGAGATCAAATGAAAGTTCATCAATTCCTGGTGTTGTGAAACTGAAAGTCTCAAGGAGGTAGTGACATGAGTGACAAGTCCAGATCCCAAAGGGCTTCCATCCAATGTAGTAACCCTCATGGGGTCACTTAGAGGTTCAGAGGGAACGCCATTCTCCTTCGCCCAGACACCATCCATGAAGTTACCTGCGGCTCCAGAGTCTACCAAGGCTTGAAGGTGAAGCTTGTGGTTGTCCCAGGAGAGGGTGACTGGAATGAGCAGACGGGAGTTGGACGGATGGGAGGAGGTTATGTTTCCCGTTACAGTTCCCCCGGTCTGTACGGGACAGAGCGTTTCCCTGGAGCCCGGGACACGTGGAACGGAAATGGCCCGGTTTGCCGCAATATAGACAGCGTCGCTCCTCATCCGGCGGTCTCTCTCAGCCTGGGAGATGCGTCCAATCTGCATGGGTTCCGGTGGAGCCAGCGATGATAAAGGTGGGGACTCGGAGCTGGGACTGATAGGGGCTAGAGGTCTACGGTTGAGTTCTCTCTCTCTCAGACGCTGGTCAATGCGTGAGGCCAACTTGATCAGGGACTCGAGATTGTCCGGTGGTTCCCGAGTGGCCAGTTCATCTTGGATAGTGTCGGAAAGGCCTTTCAGAAAGCACACCGTGAGCGCTCGTTGTTCCAGCCACTCGCTGCTGCCACCGTGCGGAACTGGATGGCATAGTCCGTCACGCTGCGCCAACCTTGATGGAGAGTCAGGAGCTGTTTGGCTGAGTCAGAACCACTGCTTGGGCCTTGAAACACTCGTTTGAATTCCTCAGCAAAGGCAGAGTAGCTGGCACAGCAGGAACTATGGGCATCCCACACAGCAGTAGCCCAGGCCAGGGCTTTTTCCGACAGCAGGGTGATGATATATGCGATCTTAGACCGGTCGGTGGGAAACGACGAGGGTTGCAGCTCAAAGGAGAGAGAACATTGAGTGAGAAAGCCTTTACAAGCACTTGGATCACCTGAGAACCGTTGGGGAGGTGGAAGACGAGGTTCAGCCAGGGGTTAACTGCCATGGGTACGTGAACCTGAGGTACTGGGACGGAAACTGTTGCCGGGGTAAGTCGATCAGATATTTGCTTAATGGAAGTCAGCATCTCCGACAGAAGATGAGAATGTCTAGCCATTAAGGCCTCTTGCTGAACCAGGGCGGCTTCGTGGCGTTGGACAGTCTCCTGGTGGTGGGACAGCGTGGCAAAAAGGTCCTGGGAACTGGCTGCCTCTGGGTTCATTTTTGGCTCTGTGTTTCTGTCAGACCCGGTTTCGAACCTGGGTCTCCGGAGGAGAAACAGTCACTTAACCAACTGAGCCACGAATAGACAGCAGAACCCAGAAGATGAGGCAGACACAGCAGTACTTAAGACGGTGTATTTAATAAAGAAAAAATCCTAAAATACAAAAAAATGGCAAATCCAAAAGGTGGTAGGAAAAACACAAAAAAGACCTCAAAAGAAACTCACCAAAATAAAACAAAAACAAAAAACAGAATACCACAAGAACTTCACCCGGAATCGACAAGAAGAGCACACAGAACACTAGGCAGGGTGCTAACATACAAACACAGAGCACAGAACTGAGGGAAACAAAGGGTTTAAATACAATCAGGGGAAACGAGACACAGGTGCAAATAATAATGGGGATCAAGGGAAAACATAGGGACAAAAAGC
>NW_027015622.1:0-11243 GCF_036934945.1 Oncorhynchus masou masou
TGCTTCCCTGGTGATCCAGTTTGCAGACCCTTCCCACCTCCTGTACTGTGAGTCATCCCCATGCTTCCCTGGTGATCCAGTATGCAGACCCTTCACACCTCCTGTACTGTGAGTCATCCCCATGCTTCCCTGGTGATCCAGTATGCAGACCTTTCCCACCTCCTGTACTGTGAGTCATCCATGCTACCCTGGTGATCCAGTATGCAGACCCTTCACACCTCCTGTACTGTGAGTCATCCATGCTACACTGGTGATCCAGTATGCAGACCCTTCACACCTCCTGTACTGTGAGTCATCCATGCTACCCTGGTGATCCAGTATGCAGACCCTTCCCACCTCCAGTACTGTGAGTCATCCCCATGCTTCCCTGGTGATCCAGTATGCAGACCCTTCCCACCTCCTGTACTGTGAGTTATACATGCCTACCCTGGTGATCCAGTATGCAGACTCCTTCCCACCTCCTGTACTGTGAGTCATCCATGCTACCCTGGTGATCCAGTATGCAGACCCTTCACACCTCCTGTACTGTGAGTCATCCCCATGCTTCCCTGGTGATCCAGTATGCATATTCCTTCCCACCTCCTGTACTGTGAGTCATCCCCATGCTTCCCTGGTGATCCAGTATGCAGACCCTTCACACCTCCTGTACTGTGAGTCATCCCCATGCTTCCCTGGTGATCCAGTATGCATATTCCTTCCCACCTCCTGTACTGTGAGTCATCCATCCTACCCTGGTGATCCAGTATGCAGACCCTTCACACCTCCTGTACTGTGAGTCATCCCCATGCTACCCTGGTGATCCAGTATGCAGACCCTTCCCACCTCCTGTACTGTGAGTCATCCATGCTACCCTGGTGATCCAGTATGCAGACCCTTCACACCTCCTGTACTGTGAGTCATCCATGCTATGGTGATCCAGTATGCAGACCCTTCACACCTCCTGTACTGTGAGTCATCCCCATGCTTCCCTGGTGATCCAGTATGCAGATTCCTTCCCAACTCCTGTACTGTGAGTCATCCATGCTACCCTGGTGATCCAGTATGCAGACCCCTTCACACCTCCTGTACTGTGAGTCATCCCCATGCTTCCCTGGTGATCCAGTATGCAGATTCCTCCCACCTCCTGTACTGTGAGTCATCCATGCTCCAGTATGCAGACCCTTCACACCTCCTGTACTGTGAGTCATCCCCATGCTTCCCTGGTGATCCAGTATGCAGACCCTTCCACCTCCTGTACTGTGAGTCATCCATGCTTCCCTGGTGATCCAGTATGCAGACCCTTCCCACCTCCTGTACTGTGAGTCATCCATGCTTCCCTGGTGATCCAGTATGCAGACCCTTCACACCTCCTGTACTGTGAGTCATCCATGCTTCCCTGGTGATCCAGTATGCAGACCCTTCACACCTCCCTGTACTGTGAGTCATCCATGCTTCCCACCTCCTGTACCCATCCCCATGCTACCCTGGTGATCCAGTATGCAGACCCTTCCCACCTCCTGTACTGTGAGTCATCCATGCTACCTTGGTGATCCAGTATGCACATTCCTTCCACCTCCTGTACTGTGAGTCATCCATGCTACCCTGGTGATCCAGTATGCAGACCCTTCACACCTCCTGTACTGTGAGTCATCCATGCTACCCTGGTGATCCAGTATGCAGACCCTTCCCACCTCCTGTACTGTGAGTCATCCATGCTACCCTGGTGATCCAGTATGCACATCTTCCACCTCCTGACATCCTTCCAGTATGCATTCCTTCCTGTACTGTGAGTCATCCATGCTACCCTGGTGATCCAGTATGCAGATTCCTTCCATGCAGACACCTTCCAGTATGCACCTTCCCACCTCCTGTACTGTGAGTCATCCATGCTACCCTGGTGATCCAGTATGCAGACCCTTCCCACCTCCTGTACTGTGAGTCATCCATGCTACCCTGGTGATCCAGTATGCAGACCTTCCCACCTCCTGTACTGTGAGTCATCCATGCTACCCTGGTGATCCAGTATGCAGACCCTTCCCACCTCCTGTACTGTGAGTCATCCATGCTACCCTGGTGATCCAGTATGCAGACCCTTCCCCACCTCCTGTACGAGTCATCAGCTATGCAGATCCAGTATCACATTCCTCCTCCTGTACTGTGAGTCATCCATGCTTCCCTGGTGATCCAGTATGCAGACCCTTCCCACCTCCTGTACTGTGAGTCATCCATGCTACCCTGGTGATCCAGTATGCAGACCCTTCCCACCTCCTGTACTGTGAGTCATCCATGCTACCCTGGTGATCCAGTATGCAGACCACCCTTTCCCACCTCCTGTACTGTGAGTCATCCATGCTACCCTGGTGATCCAGTATGCAGACCCTTCCCACCTCCTGTACTGTGAGTCATCCATGCTACCCTGGTGATCCAGTATGCAGACCCTTCCCACCTCCTGTACTGTGAGTCATCCATGCTACCCTGGTGATCCAGTATGCACATTCCTTCCCACCTCCTGTACTGTGAGTCATCCATGCTAAGTATGCACATTCCTTCCCACCTCCTGTACTGTGAGTCATCCATGCTACCCCTGGTGATCCAGTATGCAGACCCTTCCCACCTCCTGTACTGTGAGTCATCCCCATGCTACCCTGGTGATCCAGTATGCAGACCCTTCCCACCTCCTGTACTGTGAGTCATCCATGCTACCCTGGTGATCCAGTATGCAGACCCTTCCCACCTCCTGTACTGTGAGTCATCCATGCTACCCTGTGATCCAGTCATCCCCATGCTACCCTGGTGATCCAGTATGCAGACCCTTCCCACCTCCTGTACTGTGAGTCATCCATCCCCAGTATGCAGACCCTTCCCACCTCCTGTACTGTGAGTCATCCATGCTTCCCTGGTGATCCAGTACAGACCCTTCACACCTCCTGTACTGTGAGTCATCCATGCTACCCTGGGTGATCCAGTATGCAGACCCTTCCCACCTCCTGTACTGTGAGTCATCCATGCTACCCTGGTGATCCAGTATGCAGACCCTTCCCCTCCTGTACTGTGAGTCATCCATGCTACCCTGGTGATCCAGTATGCAGACCCTTCACACCTCCTGTACTGTGAGTCATCCATGCTTCCCTGGAATCCAGTATGCAGACCCTTCCCACCTCCTGTACTGTGAGTCATCCCCATGCTACCCTGGTGATCCAGTATGCAGACCCTTCCCACCTCCTGTACTGTGAGTCATCCATGCTACCCTGGTGATCCAGTATGCAGACCCTTCCATGTACTGTGAGTCATCCATGCTTCCCTGGTGATCCAGTATGCAGACTGTGAGTCCTGCTTCCACCTTCCCACCTCCTGTACTGTGAGTCATCCATGCTACCTGGTGATCCAGTATGCAGACCCTTCCCACCTCCTGTACTGTGAGTCATCCATGCTTCCCTGGTGATCCAGTATGCAGACCCTTCCCACCTCCTGTACTGTGAGTCATCCCCATGCTACCCTGGTGATCCAGTATGCAGACCCTTCCCACCTCCTGTACTGTGAGTCATCCATGCTACCCTGGTGATCCAGTATGCAGACCCTTCCCACCTCCTGTACTGTGAGTCATCCATGCCCCATCCAGCTTCCCACCTCCTGTACTGTGAGTCATCCATGCTACCCTGGTGATCCAGTATGCAGACCCTTCCCACCTCCTGTACTGTGAGTCATCCATGCTACCCTGGTGATCCAGTATGCAGACCTTTGTACCCACCTTGGACCCACCAGAACTGTGAGTCATCCCCATGCTACTGTCCAGTATGCAGACCCTTCCCACCTCCTGTACTGTGAGTCATCCATGCTACCCTGGTGATCCAGTATGCAGACCCTTCCCACCTCCTGTACTGTGAGTCATCCCCATGCTTCCCTGGTGATCCAGTATGCAGACCCTTCCCACCTCCTGTACTGTGAGTCATCCCCATGCTACCCTGGTGATCCAGTATGCAGACCCTTCCCCACCTCCTGTACTGTGAGTCATCCATGCTACCCTGGTGATCCAGTATGCAGACCCTTCCCACCTCCTGTACTGTGAGTCATCCATGCTTCCCTGGTGATCCAGTATGCAGACCCTTCCCACCTCCTGTACTGTGAGTCATCCATGCTACCCTGGTGATCCAGTATGCAGACCCTTCCCACCTCCTGTACTGTGAGTCCATGCTCCCTGGTGATCCAGTATGCAGACCCTTCCCACCTCCCTGTACTGTGCTACTCCTGGTGATCCAGTATGCAGACCCTTCCCACCTCCTGTACTGTGAGTCATCCATGCTACCCTGGTGATCCAGTATGCAGACCCTTCCCACACTCCTCCTGTGAGTCATCCCCATGCTACCCTCATCCAGTATGCAGACCCTTCCCACCTCCTGTACTGTGAGTCATCCATGCTCCCCTGGTGATCCAGCAGACCCTTCACACCTCCTGTACTGTGAGTCATCCATGCTACCCTGGTGATCCAGTATGCAGACCCTTCCACCTCCTGTACTGTGAGTCATCCATGCTACCCTGGTGATCCAGTATGCAGACCCTTCCCACCTCCTGTACTGTGAGTCATCCCCATGCTACCCTGGTGATCCAGTATGCAGACCCTTCCCACCTCCTGCCTGTGAGTCATCCATGCTACCCTGGTGATCCAGTATGCAGACCTTCCCACTCCTGTACTGTGAGTCATCCATGCTACCCTGGTGATCCAGTATGCAGACCCTTCCCACCTCCTGTACTGTGAGTCATCCATGCTTCCCTGGTGATCCAGTATGCAGACCCTTCCCACCTCCTGTACTGTGAGTCATCCATGCTCCCCTGGTGATCCAGTATGCAGACCATTCACCTCCTTTACTGTGAGTCTCCCCATGCTACCCTGGTGATCCAGTATGCAGACCCTTCCCACCTCCTGTACTGTGAGTCATCCATGCTACCCTGGTGATCCAGTATGCAGACCCTTCACACCTCCTGTACTGTGAGTCATCCATGCTTCCCTGGTGATCCAGTATGCAGACCCTTCCCACCTCCTGTACTGTGAGTCATCCATTCTACCCTGGTGATCCAGTATGCAGACCTTCCCACCTCCTTACTGTGAGTCATCCCCATGCTACCCTGGTGATCCAGTATGCAGACCCTTCCCACCTCCTGTACTGTGAGTCATCCATGCTACCCTGGTGATCCAGTATGCAGACCCTTCCCACCTCCTGTACTGTGAGTCATCCCCATGCTACCCTGGTGATCCAGTATGCAGACCCTTCCCACCTCCTGTACTGTGAGTCATCCATGCTATGGTGATCCAGTATGCAGACCCTTCACACCTCCTGTACTGTGAGTCATCCATGCTTCCCTGGTGATCCAGTATGCAGACCCTTCCCACCTCCCTGTACTGTGAGTCATCCATGCTACCCTGGTGATCCAGTATGCACACTCCTTCCCACCTCCTGTACTGTGAGTCATCCATGCTACCCTGGTGATCCAGTATGCACACCTTCCCACCTCCTGTACTGTGAGTCATCCATGCTACCCTGGTGATCCAGTATGCAGACCCTTCCCACCTCCTGTACTGTGAGTCATCCATGCTACCGGGTGATCCAGTATGCAGACCCTTCCCACCTCCTGTACTGTGAGTCATCCATGCTACCCTGGTGATCCAGTATGCAGACCCTTCACACCTCCTGTACTGTGAGTCATCCATGCTTCCCTGGTGATCCAGTATGCAGACCCTTCCCACCTCCTGTACTGTGAGTCATCCATGCTACCCTGGTGATCCAGTATGCAGACCCTTCACACCTCCTGTACTGTGAGTCATCCCCATGCTACCCTGGTGATCCAGTATGCAGACCCTTCACACCTCCTGTACTGTGAGTCATCCATGCTTCCCTGGTGATCCAGTATGCAGACCCTTCCCACCTCCTGACTGTGAGTCATCCCCATGCTACCCTGGTGATCCAGTATGCAGACCCTTCCCACCTCCTGTACTGTGAGTCATCCATGCTACCCTGGTGATCCAGTATGCAGACCCTTCCCACCTCCTGTACTGTGAGTCATCCATGCTTCCCTGGTGATCCAGTATGCAGACCCTTCCCACCTCCGTGACTGTGAGTCATCCTCATTCTACCCTGGTGATCCAGTATGCAGACCCTTCCCACCTCCTGTACTGTGAGTCATCCATGCTACCCTGGTGATCCAGTATGCAGACCCTTCACACCTCCTGTACTGTGAGTCATCCATGCTTCCCTGGTGATCCAGTATGCAGACCCTTCCCACCTCCTGTACTGTGAGTCATCCATTCTACCCTGGTGATCCAGAGTCATCCCCATGCTACCCTGGTGATCCAGTATGCAGACCCTTCCACCTCCTGTACTGTGAGTCATCCATGCTACCCTGGTGATCCAGTATGGAGACCCTATGCAGACCCTTTTCCAGCATGCACCCCACCTCCTGTACTGTGAGTCATCCATGCTTCCCTGGTGATCCAGTATGCAGACCCTTCCCACCTCCTGTACTGTGAGTCATCCCCATGTACCCTGGTGATCCAGTATGCAGACCCTTCCCACCTCCTCTGTGAGTCATCCATGTACTGTGATCCAGTCAACCCTCACACCTCCTGTACTGTGAGTCATCCATGCTGGTGATCCAGTATGCAGACCCTTCCCACCTCCTGTACTGTGAGTCATCCATGCTACCCTGGTGATCCAGTATGCAGACCCTTCCCACCTCCTGTACTGTGAGTCATCCCCATGCTACCCTGGTGATCCAGTATGCAGACCCTTCCCACCTCCTGTACTGTGAGTCATCCATGCTCCCTGGTGATCCAGTATGCAGACCCTTCCCACCTCCTGTACTGTGAGTCATCCCCATGCTTCCCTGGTGATCCAGTATGCAGACCCTTCCCACCTCCTGTACTGTGAGTCATCCATGCTACCCCTGGTGATCCAGTATGCAGACCCTTCCGTCCTGTACTGTGAGTCATCCATGCTTCCCTGGTGATCCAGTATGCAGACCCTTCCCACCATCCATGCCCCTGGTGATCCAGTATGCAGACCCTTCCCACCTCCTGTACTGTGAGTCATCCATGCTACCCTGGTGATCCAGTATGCAGACCCTTCCCTCCTCCTGTACTGTGAGTCATCCATGCTACCCTGGTGATCACATTCCTTCCCACCTCCTGTACTGTGAGTCATCCATGCTACCCTGGTGATCCAGTTAGCAGACCCTTCCCAACTCCTGTACTGTGAGTCATCCCCATGCTACCCTGGTGATCCAGTATGCAGACCCTTCCCACCTCCTGTACTGTGAGTCATCCATGCTACCCTGGTGATCCAGTATGCAGACCCCTTCCCACCTCCTGTACTGTGAGTCATCCATGCTACCCTGGTGATCCAGTATGCACATTCCTTCCCACCTCCTGTACTGTGAGTCATCCATGCTACCCTGGTGATCCAGTATGCAGACCCTTCACACCTCCTGTACTGTGAGTCATCCCCATGCTACCCTGATGATCCAGTATGCAGACCCTTCCACCTCCTGTACTGTGAGTCATCCATGCTACCCTGGTGATCCAGTATGCAGACCCTTCACACTCCTGTACTGTGAGTCATCCCCTGGTGATGTATGCTACCCCTGTACTGTGATCCCATGCTATGCATCCAGTATGCAGACCCTTCCCACCTCCTGTACTGTGAGTCATCCATGCTACCCTGGTGATCCAGTATGCACACCCTTCCCACCTCCTGTACTGTGAGTCATCCATGCTACCCTGGTGATCCAGTATGCAGACCCTTCCCACCTCCTGTACTGTGAGTCATCCATGCTACCCTGGTGATCCAGTATGCAGACCCTTCACACCTCCTGTACTGTGAGTCATCCATGCTACCCTGGTGATCCAGTATGCAGACCCTTCCCACCTCCTGTACTGTGAGTCATCCCCATGCTACCCTGGTGATCCAGTATGCAGACCCTTCACACCTCCTGTACTGTGAGTCATCCATGCTACCCCTGGTGATCCAGTATGCAGACCCTTCCCACCTCCTGTACTGTGAGTCATCCCCATGCTACCCTGGTGATCCAGTATGCAGACCCTTCCCACCTCCTGTACTGTGAGTCATCCATGCTACCCTGGTGATCCAGTATGCAGACCCTTCCCACCTCCTGTACTGTGAGTCATCCATGCTACCCTGGTGATCCAGTATGCAGACCCTTCCCACCTCCTGTACTGTGAGTCATCCCCATGCTTCCCTGGTGATCCAGTATGCAGACCCTTCCCACCTCCTGTACTGTGAGTCATCCCCATGCTACCCTGGTGATCCAGTATGCTTATTCCTTCCCTCCCTAATGCCTTTAAGAACAGACGGTCCCCTATGGTTTCACTAAGCCTTGACTTAGTTGGTGGGTGGGTGGGTGGTGGATGAAAACATAGGAAAGTAGAAGAGATCTTACATTTTTCCTGTTTTTTTCTCCTAGAAACATGAGCTCTCTTTAATAACACTCAAAAACATTAAGACACATGAGACATACTTCTTTCACTATGTAGGGAATAGGGCTCTGGTGTATAGTTGTGCACTATGTAGGGAATAGGGCTGTCACACCCTGGCCATAGTTTACTTTGTATGTTTCTATGTTTTGGTTGGTCAGGGTGTGATCTGAGTGGGCATTCTATGTTGGATGTCTTGTTTGTCTATTTCTATGTCTGGCCTGATATGGTTCTCAATCAGAGGCAGGTGTTAGTATTGTCTCTGATTGGGAACCATATTTAGGTAGCCTGGGTTTCACTGTGTGTTTGTGGGTGATTGTTCCTGTCTCTGTGTTTTGCACCAGATAGGGCTGTTTAGGTTTTCGCACGTTTGTTATTTTGTTAGTGTATAGTTTCTTTATTAAAATAAAATGAATAACAACCTGCAACCTGCAAACTACATTTTGGTCCGCTCCTCCTTCTACAGACGAAAGCCGTGACACAAGGAGAAATGAAAACGGATATAAACTCATAGTTGTCTTCCTTGGATTAAAATAAGAGGAGAGCTGCGCTGTCAGGGGGGTACTGTCACGAATATTACTGAAGGTGGTTCTCCTTCTTGTTTGGGTGGCGTCGGCGGTTGTCGTCGCCGTCTACTAGCTGCCACCGAAATTGGTTTCACCTGTTCCTTGTTTGGTTGTTAGGTGGTGTTAGTTGTTGTCTTGCGGGCTTGGGTTGCAAACTGCAAACTACATTTTGGTGGAGCTGTTATTTACTGTCACGAATATTACTGAAGGTGGTTCTCCTTCTTGTTTGGGTGGCGCCCGGTTGTCGTCGCCGGTCTACTAGCTGCCACCGATTCTGTGTTCGTTTGGTTTTTTCTAATTGGTTTCACCTGTTCCTTGTTTGGTTGTTAGGTGGTGTTATTTAAATGTTTCGCCCGCTTCTGTTTGTGCGGGCTTGTTCTTCTGTATTTGTGAGAGTGGTTAGTGTTTTGTTGGGGTTTCTCGCTGTCCTAGTATTTCAGAATAGGTTACTATTTTGTTCCTGTGATTTTTTTGGACATTAAAGCGTGTTTTTTCCCGCATCCTTTGCTCTCTGCGCCTGACTCTCACACCCATTCAGTTATTGAGCTTTACAATAGCAGGCGGCAAAGGTGAGAGACATGTTTTTAGTTCAAATAGTTCAAATAGTTTGAGTACAGACCTGGATAGTAGGATAGAACTCTGCAGGTTCTTTGCAGTAGATTGCAACACCGCCCCCTTTGGCAGTTCTATCTTGTCTGGAAATGTTGTAGTTAGGGATGAAAATGTCTGAATTTTTGGTGGTCTTCCGAAGTCAGGATTTAGACACGGCTAGAACATCCGGGTTGGCAGAGTGTGCAAAAGCAGTGAATAAAGCAAACTTAAGGAGGAGGCTTCAAATGTTAACATGCATGAAACCAAGGCTGTTACGGTTACAGAAGTCAACAAATGAGAGCGCCTGGGGAATAGGAGTGGAGCTAGGCACTGCAGGGCCTGGATTCACCTCTACATCACCAAAGGAACAGAGGAGGAGTAGGATAAGGGTGCGGCTAAAAGCAATAAGAATTGGTCGTCTAGAACGTCTATAACAGAGAGTAAAAGGAGGTTTCTGGTGCGATAAAATAGCTTCAAGGAATAAATTAACTCTCCTGTATATGTTTTTATGCATGAGACAATGCTATTAGAGCTAGATTTCAACAATCCTTTCAAGAAAGTAGACAACGAATTACTTCAAAAGAATCGAATTAACTTTTGAAACTCCCCATCCCGGATCCGGGATCGTGACTAAGCCTCAGGCTCATTAGCATAACGCAACGTTAACGATTTCTGAAAATCGCAAATAAAATTAAAATAATGCGTTTGCTCTCAAGCTTAGCCTTTTCTTAACAACACTGTCATCTCAGATTTTCAAAATATGCTTTGAACCATAGAAATGGACTAATTTGTGTAAGAGTATGCAAGCTAGCATAGCATTTCGTAAAGTATGTAGCACGAACATTTTCACAAAAGCCAGATAACCAAATAAATAAAATCATTTACCTTTGAAGAGCTTCTGATGTTTTCAATGAGAGACTCCAGCCACATACCAGATGCGCAGTGTTTCCTGAAAGCGTCTGTGTAGCAGGGAGAAATCGCTCCGCTTTTCGACATTGCGCCTGGCTACCGAAACGAACCGAAAATGCAGTCACCTACAAACGGAACTTTTCCGGATTAACTACATAATATCGACCGAAACATGGCAAACGTTGTTTGGAATCAATCTCAAGGTGTTTTTTCACATATCTCTTCATTGACATGCAGTTCGTGGAAGCTTGCTTCCCTCTCTGTGTCCCATGGAAAAATACTGGCAGGTGACTTTTGCGCACCAATTTCGGCGCAGGACACCGGGCGGACACGTGGTAAATGTGGTCTCTTATGGTCAATCTTCCAATGATCTGCCTACAAATACGTCACAATGCTGCAGACACCTTGGGGAAAGCGACAGAAAGGGCAGACTCATTCCTCTTGCGTTCACAGCCATATAAGGAGATCATGACAAACAGAGCCTCAAAAATCCTTGTCATTTCCTGGATGCCATCTCATCTTGGTTTTGCCTGAAGCTCACGTTAAAGGGCACGCACAGAGAAGATATTTGTATTTCTGGACACGTCAGAGTGTTTTCTTTCGAACAGTAGCAATTATATGCATAGTCGAGCATCTTTTTGTGACAAAATATCTTGTTTAAAACGGGAACGTTTTTCATCCAAAAATGAAATAGCGCCACCATAGATGTAAGAGGT